>NC_091440.1:1868138-2123138 GCF_964237555.1 Oryctolagus cuniculus
GAGAGCAGGAAATGCCAAGGTAGACGCAGCTGGGGGCTGGGGCCATGGGGCCATGGGGGGGGGGGCACCTGCTGCCGGGCTCCCGCCAAGAAGTCCTTTTAAAATGTTTCCTTATTTTTAGCAAAACCAAAGGCAGTAGCCAACTCCACACAGACTGGGTAGTAACACAGTACCTTCCTGGGACTGCATTCCAGCCTTAGATGGCAGCCAACCCATTTGCTCGCTGGCACGCCAGAAGCCAAGTCTGTAGCCAAACACTCACGGGAGAGAACACTCCAGCCGGAAGCACGGTGCTGCAGCCGCAGCTGTTCTGAGGCTTCCTGGTTCTGAAGCTTCGGGGAGGAAGGAAGCCGTCCTCCTGGGAATGAAGGAGGGGCCCTTTAAGAACACGGAAGCGCTTCCAAATCTCCTGGTGTTTAACGCTTCGCCTGCTGTTGCGGTCACACAGCTCCCCACCCGACTCCTGGCTGTGTGTTCCACCTGCCCAGAAGCAGGGGCCCTGTCCACCCCAGGGCTTGCCGGTGACAAAGCCACCACGGTGGACACTGGCCAAGCCACGACGCGGGGCCCACTGCCTCCCATGGCTGCCAGGCAGACACGTGGCTGCTCACACTCAGCCTCAACAATCTCCGGCCGCTGTGGTCCCGGCTGGACACGTGGACGGCGTGGGGGAGGCCAGCCTGGCCACGCGCCCCCTTTGGTGCCCTCTTCCCGGTGCAGGAATAAGCAGACCCTCCATTCAGCCACACCCCACAGCCCCCACTGACTCAGGGCCCCCACGGTGGGAACCAGAGCCCGACCTGCCCCCTTGCTGGGGGTGTCCGTGAGTGATGCCACAGTGCAGGACAAACGGCCACACGTGTGCCCAGGGCCGCCCTGGCTAGGTGGGCCCCAAGCACTCCGACCCCAGTACCCCCTCCCCCGAGGACAGCACAGCACGGCCAGGACCCCTGCTCGTGGAGGCAAAGCCAGTGTCCCTGGCTGAGCAGAAATGGGCCCTTCTCTGGCCCCATGGGCAGGCAGGGCAGCAGTGGGGGAGGGGCTTGGGGCGGTGCCCGTCCTTCCCTGAGATGCACCCACCCAAGGCCATGTCCACGGAACCAGACTGCAGCAAGCGGGAGCCGCTGCCCACAAAACCACAGGACCTCGCGTGGGAAAGTGACCACGGCCGGGAAGCTGCCCACAAGACTGTCTCAGAAGAGGGCCCACCAGCGAGGGGCCGAGACCCCACCAGCAAGGGGCCGAGACCCCAGCTTTCCAACTGCAATCAAGGACGTTTTATCTGGACCATCAGGGGCAGAGAATTGTCACTCAGGCTGAGGAGCTGCTGGGGGAGGGGAGGGAGGCAGATGGGGGGAGAGGGGAGGAAAGGAAGAGAGATGGGCGGGGGGGAGGAAGAAGGGGAGGGGCAGACAACTCCACAGCCAGAGGTCGCAGAACCCAGAGGCAAACAGAGGACAACATTGAAATATACATGAGTTTTCCTTCCAAACGTGGATATTCAATGTTTAAAGCACCCTGTCTACTCACCGCTGACCCCAGACACCACACACACACAGGTGTGAACACTTCTGGCTGAAGTCCCGGCAAGGCAGGGGATGGCATCCATCCGTGATGCCCAGAGCTGTCGCTGTGCCCGGGGAGGGTGGCCAGAGCAGCTCAGGGGGACCCCAGTGCTCCCGGGGTCACGGGGCGCCACACCCCCGATCATGGCTTGGATGAACCGCATGGCTCAGCCAGTTATATGACATCACCTTGCACCCCTGAGAAAGAAAAACAGTGCCGGTTGCAACTCTCACGGATGATTTTTAAATTGTCCAACGAGAGCGTCTCCACGGCAGCATGAAGGAAGCCCCTGGTTCTCCTGGCCAGGAATCTCGGCTGTGAGAGGGCATTGCCCAGCCCCCTGCCAGTGACAGGCAACAGCCTGTGAGTTCACCCTGTGCTCCGGAGGAAATTCTGAGCAGGAAGAGTTAACTGTAAGAAGCCTCCCGTTCCATGAACAAATTTCAAGGTTTATCCCAAGCTTGCATTTCTGGCCACGCGGGCTCTCCTGAGGGGCCAGGGCACAGTGGGCGGTGGTGGGTGCAGGGCTGTCCAGGGGCCGGGGCTCCACGGGCAGCAGAGAGTGGGGGGCTGTCCAGGGGCTGGGGCTCACGGGCAGTAGTGGGTGTGGGGCCGTTCAACACTGCCGCCCACGCCTGCTCCACTTCTGTGTGTGGGGGCAGCAATGGAGAAGGACGGACGAGCAGGACAAGGAGCAGCAATGCCCACTCCGCAGGCCGCAGAGCGCACCACAGACGTCCAGGGACCAAGCCAGCAAGAGGGGAGGCTGGGACTCCTCCCGCGGCAGGAGAGGGGGTGCAGCTCACTCGTCCTGGGCGGGGATAAGAACCCACAGAGAAGCCGCAGCCCGGGCCAGGGGCCTTGTTCTCATTAGCAGGCCCTGCTCAGCTGAGACCCCCTCCGCGGAGCAGGCGCACAGAGCGGACTTCGCGCACTAGCTTCTGCTAATTCCGGCGACCACGCTGGGGCCGCAGGTCTCGTCTCTCTCCCTTCTGGGGCCGACTTCACTTCTAACAAATGGCAGGCGTCTTATTATCCCTCAGGCCCCGGTACTGCCTGCCTGCCCCGCAGCCGCCCTGCCAGGACAGGCTGTGGAAGAATTGGGCCGACGGCAAGACCGGTTGGCCACGTGTGGGGTCACTGCTGGTCCCTGTCGGCGCCTGCTGCCGCCAGCCTGCGCCTCCAGCACTGGCCTAGCAGCTGTCCCGGCCGTTCTGCTACGTTTCTGCTCACCTCTGCACCAAGGCCGCCCAAGCTGAGCTGCAGAAGCCTTGCAAGGGGCTTTAAACATGCGTGGCAGATGTGCGTGGTCTTTTAATTCCATCCCTTCGTGAACTTTCTGGAGTGCCCTCTTCCCTGGGAGTTTGGGACCCGGGTCGTTAGGAGCACTGGAAATAAAGTTCATTGCTAGGCCACCGCGGGCACCGGCACGGTCTTCTTCCCATGCATATTCAGCCGTCTGCCTCTCCACCCACTCAGCCACCCAACTGGTCAGGTATCTTTACCTGTCCACCCATCCATCCAACTGGTCAGGTATCTACCTCTCCACCCATCCATCCACCCACCCACCCACCCATGTGGTCATCCACCTCTCCACTCAACCATCCAACTGGTCAGGTATCATCCATCCATACATGTGACTGTGCCTTTACCTCTCCATCCATCCATCCATCCACCCATCTGTCCATTCATCCATCCACCCATTCATCTGGTCATCCACCCACCCATCTGGACATCCAGCCAGCCAGCCATCAGGTCACGCATGCACAGATCCACGCATCTGATCATGCTTACCCACCCACCCACCCACCCACCATGTGGTCATCCACCTCTCCACTCAACCATCCAACCAGACAGGTATCTTTACCTCTCCACCCACCCGCCCACCCATGTGGTCATCCACCTCTCCACTCAACCATCCAACTGGTCAGGTATCTTTACCTCTCCACCCATCCACCCACCCGCCCACCCATGTGGTCATCCACCTCTCCACTCAACCATCCAACCGGACAGGTGTCATCCATCCATACATGTGACTATGCCTTTACCTCCTGTCGCTCCCCCTCTTTGTGGAGGAACGACACAGGACCCTGCGCTGTTCTTTCGTCTGCTCGGCCCTCCCCGGGTTTGCTGCTGGTTCTTCCCGGGTTGGCTACTATCCCTTCCACCTCCGTGGAAGGGCAGTTCCCCCTGGCCGCATTCCCCACTTCCGCAGGGGAGCGGCACACCGCCGGCCGGTTCTCTCGGGGGCTGCACGGGTTCCCTTAGATGTTCCCCATAGATGTTCCTGGTGCATGCCGTCTCTCTCCTCCTTTATAGTCCTCCTCCACCAATCCCAACTCTGCTACCCACACGCCAAGCACGCTGCTCTCCTCCAACCAGGAGCAGGTCCTACAGTTCCTTGGTTGAACTGGAGGCAGCTGTGTAGAAGCCTCTTTCTTCTCTCCCAGCGCCATATTGTGGGAGAGCAGATGCATAGAATAAGTCTTAATTCCAGTAACAGTATAGTCCGAGTTGTTCCCCACAACCTCCCCATCCATCCATCCATCCGTCCATTCATCCATCCATCCGTCCATTCATCTGGTCATCCACCCACCCATCTGGACATCCAGCCAGCCAGCCAGCCATCAGGTCACGCATGCACAGATCCACGCATCTGGTCATGCATATCCACCCACCCACCCACCCAATCACCCTTCCGTTCATCTCATGCATCCAACAAACATTAACTGAGCAGCCTCAATGCCAGCCCCCGTGCCCAGTGCTGGGCTACAACAGTGAGCAAAGTAGACAGAGCCTTTGACTTCACGGAATTTGTCATCCATAGGAGCTTCAGAAAAGAACCAACTTGGCCTCGATGCGTGCAGACGGCACTTGTGATGTGCACTCTGAAGGGCAGGCTGGTGGCAGAGTGAAACAAGAAGTGATGGCTCATTCAGGGCCAGTCTGGGGAGTCTGGGAGGGCGTCTCAGGGGCAGAGGCCCAGGTGGAGGGGGAATGAGTAGATGGAGATGCTGGGGGGGGGGGGGCATGAGCCCTTGAGACAGGGAAAGGAGCCCACATGGGCCCTGTATTGGAAACACAGCCCTGGGCTGGGAGGCTGCCGACAAGAAGAGTGGGCACTGCCCCAGCCCTGGCCCTGCGACCGAGCTGGGGGCAGCCTGGGCTGCTCAGGGGGGCTCCAGGGAGGCTCCCCCCTTGCCTGGCCCCAGTGTGCAGCGAGGAGCAGTGCCCCAGCACTCCATGGCTCACGTCACTTGGACACACCAACCCCACCTCTGCCTCACTGTGCCTGGGAGTCTATGCCCACACCTCTCCTCTGGGTGGACACCAGCTGTGCTCTGTGGGGACCCCAAGCCAGGAGGACCTCAGTTTAACTTGACAGCATCGGCCCAAGATCTTATTTCCCAATAAGGGCACATTCGCGTGTTCCAGGGCTTGGGGCTTCAACATGTCCTTTTAGGGGGCGCAATCCCACCCCCAAGAGCTGGCAAGAGTGGGGGAGCAGAGCAGGCCCAGCTGGAAGTGGGAAAAGGTATGGGGGGGGGACAAAACACAGCCTCAGGGAATGGACCGGCAGGTCCGGCGATGCCAACAGTGGTTTCTCAGGAGCCAAGAGAGACGCTGCAGGGATTCGAGGACCTCGTGTTGAGGCTGCCAGGCTGTGCCTGCAGCACCCAGCCCCTGGCTAATCGGCACAGTGGCAGGGCCAGCGCGAGGCCCCCAGATTGGACCACAGCAAATCCAAGTGGAGCCCCCCATCTGAAAACCTCAGATCTGAACCCCAAAACGTCCCGAGCATCACCATGACGCCCCGGGTGGAAGGCGTGTATGAAACACACATGAACAAGCTTCATGTTAGGACCTGGGTCCCACCCCCAAGAGAACTCAACACATGTGAGGGGCTTCAAACATTCGGGGAAGGTGGGATTGGAGATAAATGTATTTTGGTGAAAAATCTTGAAATCCATGTGCATGAGGCATCTTCAAAAATTCATGAAAATGCATGTTATGAAAAAATATGCATGGATTTCAATTTTTTTGCCCCAAAATAAACTTATCTTTTAATGCCATTCTCCACAATCTTTTTGAAGTACTCTCACATATGCAAATATCCCCAAATCCAGAAAAAACTGAAATTGGCAACACTCAGGTCACCAGGGGCCCCTTGGCCTGAAAGTCGGGGTCACGGCGGGCCCGAGACGGCGGTTTCACCGGAACTATCGTCGCCGGGTCTCGGCTATTTTTAGTAGCACTGGACTCAGATGGCATGAAAGTACTTTCCAGCTATAAGCACACAGTGCTCGGTGTTTCCCGGAGACGTTAATGTTTCAAAGAGGACCACACAGGTCCCCCCAGGAGGGCAGGTACCACACTCACCCCCGGGGTCACCCCTGCACGGGGTGACCGCAGGCAGAGCCGCCACTTCCCCCGGGGTCACCCCTGCACAGGGTGATCACAGGCAGAGCCGCCACTTCCCCTGGGGTCACCCCTGCACGAGGTGATCACAGGCAGAGCCGCCACTTCCCCCGGGGTCACCCCTGTACAGGGTGATCACAGGCAGAGCCGCCTCTTCCCCCGGGGTCACCCCTGCACGGGGTGATCACAGGCAGAGCCGCCTCTTCCCCCGGGGTCACCCCTGCACGGGGTGATCACAGGCAGAGCCGCCTCTTCCCCGGTGGCCGACACCTCTGGTCACACTTCTTTCCACAAGTCTCTTTCTTTAAAATTTATTGATCAATTTGAAAGGCAGAGTTAGAGAGAAAGAGGGAGAGAGGTCTTCCATCCGCTGGTTCACTCTCTGAATGGTTATAAGAGCTGGAACTGTGCCAGGCAGAAGCCAGGAGCCTGGAGCTCCATCCAGGTCTCCCACGTGGGTGCAGGGCCCACGTGCCTGGGCCGTCCTCCATTGCTTTCTCAGCGCATTAGCAGGGAGCTGGGTCGGAAGCGGAGCCGCCGAGATGGCGGGTGTCACAGGCGGCCCCTGTTGTAATTCTTTGAGGGCTTCTAAGCCTCCTCCATGACCCAGCTCCCAGAACCCCTCACTGAAGCCTGAACTCCGCCCCCTGGTGGCTGAAGGGCCCTGGTGCATGCTCCTGGCTTCTCTGCTGGTCAGTGAGACTCTGAGACGGCCAGGAGCCCACCGGGAAGACGCCCTCTGTGCCATGCCCAGCTTCTGTCCTTTGTCGCCTGTGTGTGGCTGCCAGCAACACCCCTGCCTCACGCCCTGTGACCCCTATCCTCCACAGGGAGCCAGCTCACCACTTGAGGGTGGGGGAATGAGATACGTAACCCTCACTCCCGTCCCACACATGGAGAAGGGAGTGGCCTGAACAGAGCGGGAGGGGCCCACTGCAAAGCAGGGGGTGCTGTGCACCTGTGTTTAGCCTTTATTGCCTGGGCCCAGGTCTCATTTCATTCTGGAAGGCTTATTGGGAAAGTGATCTCCAGACGTGGATGCCAATAGACTGAGTCACTGACCATCCCTGCCCTCCCACGGCGTCTCCGTGGGCGGGGCGAGGGTCCCTTCCCTGGAGGCTGTGCAGCTGGGCAAGCTTAGGGTGGGGAGGCCCAGGCTCCAGGCTTCAGGAAGCTCTCCCATGGGCACACATCCCCGTGTCTCTTCCTTGGCCACGAGAGGAGCCTGCCCCGCCTGTCCACTCGTCCACGCAGGACGAGAGACGTGTCCCAGCCAACACACAGACCTGCCCAAGACACAGGCTGCACCTCCAGCGCCAGCCTTAAGATTTGTTTATTTGAAAGGCAGAGTAACAAAGAGAGCTCTGCCATATGCTGGTTTACTCCCCAGGTGGCCTCCATGGCCAGACCACAGTCGGGAGCCAGGAGCCCCGTCCACGTCTCCCACGTGGGTGACGGGAGCCTGAGCACCTGCTGCCCCCAGGCACACGGGCAGGGCCTGGATGGGAAGCGGAGGCAGGAGGTGACCTGGCACTCTGCTGAGGGACGCGGGCGTCCACGCCCTCTGAGGGCAGCCACTCCCCGCAGGAGCGGAGCAGGCAGCTCGAGCAGGTTTCCCAGTGTGAGCTGCGAGTCCAGCACGTGGTGGGCAGCCAGGAACAGCCCCCACTCCTCCCTCACCAGCCACGCAGGAACCCCCCAGTCTTGCCTGGCACCACAACCAAGTTCCCAAGGGATGCAGAACAGCCCAGCGGTTTCCCCTGTTCCTGCTGGCACCAGGTCCCGGCAGAGCCACGTGCATCCCACATGCCACGCCGGGGAACCCCAGCCTCCACTTTGCCCCTCGGCCAGGCATCTGGGTTGGGCCCTTTCCAGCCATGAGGACGTGAGCGCAATGTGAGGATGCTCACGGTACAAGAGCGCCCCCTGGGGGCAGGTGCTTGGCGGGGCAGTGAAGACACAGCTTGGGGCTCGGCATCCCCATCATGGCGCCTGGTTCGAGCCTCAGCTGCTCTACTTGCAACCCCGCTTCCTGCTAACGGGCACCCCAGAAGGCGGCGGGCGATTGCTCAAGTCGTTGGGTCCCCGCCACCCAGTCGCCACCTGATCTGAATGGGGCAGGGCCAGTTCCAGTTACCACAGTGGGTGCTCTGTGGGTAGGGATGGCCCTGCCCACACACTCGCAGCCCAAGCACCAGGTCAGACGCACCGTAGACCCGCCAGAATCTCACGATGGGAGGGAGCTTCCTGCACTGCCCGGGCTTGGAGGACCACCTGCCCCACCCCGTTCGCTGGCTGCCCCAGTCTGATGGCACGGGCCACCTCTGCCATCACCCCCATTCCCTATTTGTCTCACCCCAACCTGCTGCTGTAACCACCCATCTGCCTGATGAGGGACCCCCAGCAGGGCAGACTGGCCCCTTGGCAAACACCGCCAACTCCTGACAGGGACTGCCATGCCTCTGTCACCCCCACGGCACAGGTTCCAGGGGTGGCAGTGCCAAGGCACCCTGGGACCCCACGGCCGCACTGTGCAGACCTGCGTGTCCTGGTGAGGGTCAGAGCCGCTTCCGAACCAGGACGCCAACGCCCTGTGTGTTCCTCTGAGCCTCAGCTGCTTCGTGGGCAAACCACGACTTGCGAGTCCTTCCTCACAGGGCGGACGCAGGGTGGGGACAGGAAACAAGCAGAGGAAGCGCAGGAGATTCCGGCCGAGAACTCGCCCGGGCTGAGGGCAGCCTGGCTGCCGCGGGAGCGCTCCTGCCCGGGCGGCACACGGCCACCAGGAGCCGGCCCCAGGTGTGGTGGACGCCTGCTCAGAGGTGCCGATGGGGGCGGGATGCTAGGACCTCTCCACCTGCACCCTGAGGCCTCAGGCACAGCCTAGGGGTCACTCTAGGGGCTGGGGGCCTTTCGGGAGGGGGCCACAAGGGGAGGCTGGCGTCAGCTCCAACCTGCCAGGTCAACATGCTGGTTTCACAGGGAACAGTCAACACCCTGCAGTCGCCAGAGGGGCACGGGGACCCTGGTCAGTGGAAGCCGGGGTCCCAGGAGGGACCCCACTCAGATCAGACCCTGACCCAACCCAAGTCCGGGCCCTTGGTTGTTTCCCTGTTCCAGGAGAGGAGCTGGAACCACACCTTCTCCCGGCCCCCAGGACCCCGGCAGGAAGGGGAGGAGCAACCCAGTGCAGACAGAATTGAAGCAGACAAGACTTCCAACAAGCGAGGGTGACCTCTGCTGCCCTCTGCCAGCCTCGGGAAGCTCTGCGTGGATGGAGACTCTGTCCTCGAGCCCAGGACGGGGCGCAAGCTGAGCTCCTCACCTTGGAACTCGGGGTCCAGCACATGAAGCCCAGCATGGAGGGCATGCCCTTGGCCTTGACTTCAGGCCAGTGGCCACAGATAGAGCCCCGGGGCCCACCCCACTGCCAGGCGGAGGACTTGCACTCAGCCAACGTCACCACCTCTGGCTGCAGTGCTCTCAGACCTCAGAAGTGCACCACAGCCCTGCAGCAAGGGCCCTGGTCTCGCCCCTGTGCTGTGCTGGCCTCTGTGGGCTCCGGGTACCGCCCAGTGTTGTGGCACTGGTGGCCATGGGGCTGCCCACCACACCTCTCCCTCACCCAGGTGACACACATGAACAAGTCGTCACCCTTGCGGGAAGAGGAGGGAAGTGGGCATCAGCGTTGTGTGGGAGCCTAGGCTGAGTCCATCCACGTGAGGCCCAGGGCCCGGCAGAGTCCCATGGCAGGTGACCGGCTGTCGCACCTGCGCTTTCCCAGCCCCGGGCACCGCCACAGTCCCACAGTCATCCCGAACCGCACACCAGCTGCAGATTTGGGGCACAGCTGAGCCTGGGCACCCAACAGCCCTGAAACCACGACCACACACCGACTGAGGACTCGGCCAACCTGCACGTGGGGTGCCTTGTGCTCCTGAAACAGGCAGTGACCAGTGGTCACAGCAGAGAAGAGGAGCCACCTGCTTGGAACATCTGGAAGCCAAGGCATGAACAAAGCCAAGCTAGAGAGGCTGGGGTAAATCAGGGCCGATGCTGTGGCTCAGTGGGTAAAGCCGCTGCCTACAATGTCAGCATCCCATATGGCCACTGGCTCATATCCCAGCTGCTCCACTTCTGATCCAGCTCCCTGACAATGCACCTGGGAAAGCAGCAGAAGACAACCCAAGTGTTTGGGCCCCTGCACCCACGTGGGAGACCTGGAGGAAGCTCCTGGCTCCCGGCTTCGGCCTGGCCCAGTGCTAGCCCTTGAGGCCATCTGGGGAGAGAACAGAAGATGGAAAATGGCTCTCTCTGTGTCTCTCCTTCTCTCTCTTTCAAATAAATAAATAATTCCTGGAAAAAAAAAAAAGAATCCCTCAATGCACAGATGATGTCATCTACTTGCAAACATGACTTCAGGTAACAGACAGAATCAGGAGCCAACTGACCAGTTAGCAACTGATATGTGAGAACTCTCAGACAGAGAATTTTACCTGCTGGTTTTAAGGAAAATTAATGAACTTAAAGAAAATCAACACTTCATCAAAGAAACTTAACAGAGATTGAAGTAATTTTAAAAATCAAGCAGAAACCTTTGGCGAGACAGAACAAAGCCATAGCAGAATCGGGGTCGGCACTGCGATGCAACAGGCTAGGCTGCCACTTGTAATGCCAGCGTCCCCGGACGAGTGCGCTGGTCCTAGCCCTGGCTGCTCTGATCCAGCATCCGGCTAATGCCCCTGGGAAAGCAGCAGGTGATGGCCCAGGTGCTTGGGTGCCTGTCACCCACGTGTGAGATGCCCCTGGAGTCCCTGGCTTAAACCTGGCCTCGCCCCAGCCACTGCAGCCCTTGGGAAGCGAACCAGCCGAAGGAAGACCTCTTTGTCTCTCCACCTCTGTCACTGTGCCTTTCCAATAAACACAATAAATCTTGTTTTAAAAAAATAGGGAGCCGGTATTGTGGCGTAGTGGGTAAAGCTGCCACCTGTGATGCTGGCATCCCATACAGGCAGCGGCTCATGTTCCAGCTGCTCCACTTCCAATCCAGCTCACTGCTAGTGGCTTGGGAAAAGCAGTGGAAGATGGTCCAAGTGTTTGGGAGACCTGGATGAAGCTCCTGGCTCCTGCCTTTGGCCTGGCTCAGTGATTGGCATTGCAGACATCTAGAGAGTGAAACTGTGGATGGAAGATTCTCTCTCTCTCTCTCTCTCTCTCTCTGTGTGTGTGTGTGTGTGTGTGTGTGTCTACCTCTCTCTGTAACTCTTTCAAATAATCTTTAAAAATAAATAAAAATAAAAAATAGCAAATAGATCTGACAAAATTAAGCCTAAGTGTGAAAATAAGCTATCTTAAAGTACACAAAGATGGCTGATGCCATGGTTCACTTGGCTAATCTTCCGCCTGTGGCGCCAGCATCCCATATGGACGCCGGTTCTAGTACCGGCTGCTCCTCTTCCAGTCCAGCTCTCTGCTGTGGCCCGGGAGGGCAGTGGAGGGTGGGACTTGGGCCCTGCACCTGCATGGGAGACCAGGAAGAAGCACCTGGCTCCTGGCTTTGGATCGGTGCAGCATGCCGGCCGTGGTGGCCATTTGGGGAGTGAACCAATGAAAGGAAGACCTTTGTCTCTGTCTCTCTCTCTCTCTCTCACTGTCTATAACTCTACCTGTCTAATAAATTTAAAAAAATACACAAAGTTGAAAAAATAAACCAGAATAAAGAGGAATGAAGAAGACTTGCAAGGACGTTGGCATTGAGTGAATTTTCAGCTGATTGGTCTTCATGGGCAAAGGGGTGGGAAGCTAACTCATAGTGATAATGACAGGAAACTTCCCAACCCCAGAGAAGACACAGAGGGACAGGAAGGTCAGAGGTCACCAGTCAGACAGCTCAGCCAGACCTGCCCCAAGACATGACAGTCGGGACTTCAAAGGTTGGAGGCGGAGAGAGGATTCTCAAAGCAGCCACGGGAGCCTCACGCAGGACCCTGCTCCGGCTCGCTCACGGCAGACTTCTCAGCGGAACCCTCACCGGCCGGGGCGGCTGGGAGACCCCACAGTCCTGAGAGGAAGCTGCTCCCACGCAAACAGAGCAGGGGACCTAGCGCCACCAGGCCTCTCTGACAACAGGTGCTGAGGGCGTCTACGAGAAAAAACGTTTAACCACAAAGGCAGGCTGAGAGAGGCAGAGAGAAACTAGGAACCTGCAGAACCTGGAGAGCGAGCCTTCATGTGGAAGTGTCAATCAATAATTAGCTTAAATGCGAGAGGATTAAATTCTCCAATTAAAAGACCTAGAATGAGTGAGTGAATAAAACAGGAGTCAACTACTCGCTGCTCACAAGAATCTCACATCTCTAAGGAAACACAGACGGCGTGTGAAGGGTTGAGAGAGAATTCTATTCAAACAGGCCAGATGGAAGCAGGACTGCTCACACGTGGATAAAACAGACTTTGAATCAAAGGCAGGAGAGAGGGAGGGAGGGAGGGAGGGGGAGAGGGAGGGGGAGAGAGGGGAGGGAAGGAGGGGGAGAGAGGGAGAGATAGGGAGGGAGAGAGGGAGAGAGAGGGAGGGAGGGAGGGAGCGAGCGAACAGCAAGGTCCATAATACACTGACGAAGGGGTCACTCGGAAGGAGGAAATACAATAGGAAGCAAACATGCAGCTAACAGGCAAAGCCTGTGCTAACAGACCCAGAGGGAGAGATTGAGTTCAATAACCGCGGGCAGCTTAGCGGCCACCTTCAGCAACGGCTGAGTCACCTAGAAAATCAACCAAGAAACCTCAGGGTTAAATTGCAGCTGGGACCAAAGAGCAGAACGGACATCTACAGAATCTTCTATCCACCATCACAGGATACACACCCTTCCAAACAGCACACGGAACGCCCCACAGGATAGATCACGCGCTGGGCTGCACATCTCCACACACGTCTACAAAGCTGAAACCAGACTGAGGGTCATCTCTGGTCACGGAGCAATGAAACTGGAAATCCATAGCAAGAAAAAACGTTGGAAACTCCCGAAACACGTGGAAATTAAACAACCCCCCCGCCAAACACCAACGGATCAAGGAGGAATTAAAAATGCTCTCGAGTCAAATGAAAATGGAGACACGGCACACCAGGCTGTGGGGCAGCTCACGCAATCAACGCACACAGTTAGAAATGGAAAGATGTAGAATGCCCGTCACTGCACCCCAACAGTAGGAAAAACAGAAACCTGAACTTAGGACAGTAGTGAGAAATAGAAAAGATCAGAGCAGAAGTAAATGGAACAGACTAAAACAAAATATAGGAGGTAAATGCAGCAAAGAGATGGCTTTCCAGAAAGGACACAGAATTGACAAACCCTCAGCTATGCCGAGAGAGGAGAGAGGAGATTCAAATACACGAAATCAGTGACCAAAAATGGAGACGCTACAGCGGCACGGCCCAGGTTCCCAGGGCTGGCAGAGGCCAGTGTGGACGCACCAGCACACTTCACACCTTGCAGACACGGTTAAGTCCTGGACAGACACCTTGCCAAGAACGAATCATGGCGAAGTTGAAAACCTGAACAGATCAATTGTGAGGAATGAGCTTCGATCAGTAATAAGACGTCTCCACCAAAGAAAAGCCCAGGGCCAAATGGCCTCATTTCTGAATTGTTTCAAACATTAAAAACAACAACAACAACAACAAATACAATTCTTATCAAATTGTCCCAAAAAGCTAAAAAGGAGAAAATTCTTGCAAACTCATTCTATGAGGCGAGACTCATCCTGATGCCAACACCAGACAAGAATCCAGCAAAACAGCAGCTGAAGCCGACTTCCCTGGTGAGCACGGAGCAGGACTCAAGTCAACACCTGCAAGCCAATTGAATCGCACACTAGACAGATGAATCACCGGGGCTGGTGCTGTGGCATAACAGGTAAAGCTGCCACCTGCAGTGCCGGCATCCCATATGGGTGCCGGATCGAGTCCTGGCTGCTCCATTTCCGATCCAGCTCTCTGCTGTGGCCTGGGAAAGCAGTAGAAGATGGCCCAAGTGCTTGGGCCCCTGCACCCACGTGGGAGACCTGGAGGAAGCTCCTGGCTTCGGATCAGAGCAGCTCTGGCTGTTGTGGTCATTTGGGGAGTGAACCAGCGGATGGAAGAACCCCCCTGCCTCTCCTCTCCTTCTCTTTCTGTGTAACTCTTTCAAATAAATAAATAAATCTTAAAAAAAAAAAAAAGATAAATCACTATGACCAAATGGAGTCCACACAAGGATGGTTCAACAGATATGACCCAAAAAGCACATCAACAAAGCACAAAAGAAAGGAGAATTTTGGCTGGCGCCGCGGCTCACTAGGCTAATCCTTCACCTGTGGCATCAGCACCCCGGGTTCTAGTCCCAGTTGGGGCACCGCGTACTAACTAGTCCCGGTTGCTCCTCTTCCAGTCCAGCTCTCTGCTGTGGCCCAGGAAGGCAGCAGAGGATGGCCCAAGTGCTTGGGCCCTGCATCCACATGGGAGACCAGGAAGAAGCACCTGGCTCCTGGCTTTGGATTGGCACAGCGCCGGCCATAGTGGCCATTAGGGGAGTGAACCAACAGAAGGAAGACCTTTCTCTCTGTCTCTCTCTCCCTCTCCCTGTCTAACTCTGCCTGGCCAAAGAGAGAGAGAGAGAGAGAGAATCTCCACAGATACAGAAAAACCATTTGACAAAATCCAGCATCGCTTCGTGATTAACAAAACCTGCAAGTCATGCGTCGAAGGAATGCTCCTCAACATAATAAAAGCCAGCTCTAAGGAGCCTACAGAAACCATCACACTGAACGGAGAAAAGCCGGAAGCCCTCTAAGATCTGAACAAGACAAGGGTGCCCCTTTCTCCAGTTTGACTCAACACAGAACCGGAATTCTAGTGAGAGCAGGAGGCAAGAAAAAGAATGAACAGACATCCAAACGGGAAGGGGGAAGTCAGGTTCTCACTGTCTGCAGGCGACACGACCTTCTACATGGAAAACCCAAAGACTCCACCCAACACTGCTGGAATAGACAGATTCAGTCATGGGAAACAAAATCAATAAAGGCAGAAGTAGATCTTTATACACTAGCAGCAAATTGTCTGGAAATCAATCAAGCAATTCCATCCACAGCAGCCACAAAGAGAAACCTAAAAATAAATTTAACCAGAGGTGAAAGATCGCTACATTAGTGAACAAGGACACATGAAAAATGGAAAGACATCCCATGTTCATGGATTGGAAGAACCAATATTCTTAAAATGCCCATGCTATCCAAAGTTCCAATGCAACCCCTATCAGAGTACCAGAGACATTCTGCACAGAGCTAAAGAAAAGACCCCTGAAATTCACAAGGAACTACAAAAAAAAAAAAAAAGCCAAAGCAACCAAGTAAAAAGAACAAAGCAAGAGATAATATTAACTAACCTCAGAATAAACTGTAAAACTGTAATAATCAAAACAGCATGGCATTTGCATTGATGGAGCCTACCAGAATCTAGAAGCAATCTCACGCATTTACATCCAACTGACTTTCAGCTGGGGAAATGGGTGCTGGGAAAACTGGAAATCCACACACACAGGAATGATGCCAGACTCTTTCTCTCTTGGAATATAAAAAAACCCTAAAAACTGGATTAAAGAGTTGAGCGTGAGGCCTGAAACTACAAAACAACTAAAGAAAACTTAGAGGGAACACCTCAGGACTGTGGGATGGGAGAGGAACTTTTGGACAAGATCCCAGAAGCAAAAGAAGCAAAAGCGAAAATAGGCAAATGAGATGACCTCAAACCCCAAAGTCCCTGTTCAGCCAAGAAAGCAATCAACACAGGCAATTTGCAGAATGCAAGACAAGATCTGCAAACCACGCAATCTGACATGGGGATATAATAAGGATATAATAAGGAATTCAAACATTTCAATAGCAAAAAAAATCTGATTTTAAATTGCCAATAGACTAATAGATATTTTCCTAAAGAAGACATGCAAATGGCTAACAGGTATATGAAAAAGTTCTCACATCACTAATCATCAGGAAAATGCAAAGCAAAACCACAGTGAGGTAGCATTAAAACAGCGACCATCAGAATCACAATGGACAGCCGGTGTTGGAGAGAGATTCACTCCCTGCCCTCACGGGCACACAGGGACCCCTGGCTCCCTGTGGGTGGGGTGTGAACCAGCACAGTCACTGTGAAACACAGCATGTGGCCCTGAAAACACAACATACAGAGTGACCATCCAGCCAAGCACTCCAGCACTCCCAATGCTGGGCGGGAAATGACGCCAGCGTATCCGAGACGTCCACACTCCCACATATAGCTCAGCACATTCTCAGTCACCGAGGGAACCACCCCAGAGTCCACCAGTGGACCAAGGACAGCGAAAAGGTGCACGTTTCCACAGTGGATCCATAGTCGGCCACAACCGATGACGTCTCTCCTTTTCCACATCATGGATGGAGTCAGAACTCATTACCTCCAGTGCAGTAAACCTGGCACAGAACGGCAGTCTCTGATCTCACCCAAGGTGGAATCTAGAACAGTGGATCCCACAGAAGGGCAGGGTAGCACAGTGGTTACCTGGGAGGGTAGGGGTTGGGTCAGAGTACACAGGCTCTGCTCTTGTATTTCACAGGGGGTGCCTGGAAATAAACTGTGCACTGTGGATCTCAGCAGAGCAGGGAGAAAGGCTGCAGAGTTGCACCACGAGGACGTGATGGCGATGGATTTGAATACTGCACTACGGACGCACGTAGCAAAACATCACAGGACACTCCATAAACAGGTACCATGTCATGTGTCAACTACAAATCACTTAAAAATGATTCTATTAGACATAGATACGGACCACAATTATCATTAGAGCTGAGTTTTTGTCACAAAATATAACAACATAGGCTTTTTCTCCAATAAAAGCAGAAAAAAATAAACTCCAGCGTTGAGGAATTGTTGAAAATTATCTGTAATAACAACAGCACTCACGCCTGTGGAAAAACGGAGATTTCTTGTATATAGGGAGGAAAAGATGGAGAGGGGAATCACCCTTTCTTTCCACGAGAAGTGTGAGAGCTGCCTCCGCTGCTGTGGTGAGTTCCAGCTCAGCTGCTAACACGGGAGATCCACCTGCAGTGCTGGAGGCCCTTGGACACACGGCACCATGCCCCAGCAGCAGCTACCACCACGCCCAGGTGTACAGCCAGTTCACACCTTCCCAGTGGCAGCCACCACCACACCCAGGCACACAGCCAGTTCACACCCTCCCCAGCGGCAGCTACCACCACGCCCAGGTGTACAGCCAGTTCACACCCTCCCAGTGGCTGCCACCACCATGCCCATGAGTACAGCCAGTTCACACCCTCCCAGTGGCAGCCACCACCACACCCAAGTGTACAGCCAGTTCACACCCTCCCAGTGGCTGCCACCACCATGCCCATGAGTACAGCCAGTTCACACACTCCCAGTGGCTGCCACCACCACACCCAGTGTACAGCCAGTTCACACCCTCTCTAGCAACAGCCATCACCATGCCCAGGCATACAGCCAGTTCACACCCTCCCAGTGGCTGCCACCACCACACCCAGGAGTACATTCAGTTCATACCTTCCCAGTGGCTGCCACCACCATGCCCAAGCATACAGCCGATTCACAGCTTCCCAGTGACTGCCACCACCATGCCCAGGTGTACAGCCAGTTCACACCTTCCCAGTGGCAGCTACCACCATGCCGAGGTATAAGGCCGGTTCACACCCTCCCTATTCTCTGTGGACATCTTTCTCTCCATACTCACAAGTGGGTCCCAGTGTGAACTGAGCAAGGCTCTTTGGCTCAGCAGGTTGGAGGCCCATACCGCACTCAATCACTGATCAATAATTGTTACAGGCCAAGCTCATCAAGGTGAGAAACCTCCCAGTGTCCATTCCAGAGCCAACTGTGATCAGGGGGCTGGTCCTGCATGGTACACGGAGCCCCTGGGAAAGGCATTCATGGCAGAAGCACCAATGTCACCTTCTCCTGTGGCTGAAGAAGCCACCGGAACTGCGGCCTAACCCTGAGCTTCCTGCCCCAGACCACGGAATCAGTGACCCCAGAGGAGTAGGAGGACAGGGACCCTGGCTGTGTCCAGAGCTCTGCTCCCAGGCCACTGCTCTGCAGTAGCAGGCAAGACCCTCAGGGCTCGGAATACAAACTCCTCCCACTGACACCCCTCACACTGTCACACTTCACAGTGATACCATCAGGCCGTCACCTCTCACATTGTCACCCTTAATACTGTCACCTCCTGCACTGTCACCTCCCACACTGTCACCACTCACACTCACCTCCCACACTGATACCTCCCACACTGACACCCCTCACACTGTCACACTTCAGAGTGATACCATCAAGCCATCACCTCTCACATTGTCACCCTTAATACTGTCACCTCCTGCACTGTCACCTCCCACACTGTCACCCCTCACACTGTCACCTCACACTGTCACCCCACACACTGTCACCTCCCACACTGTCACCTCCCACACTGTCACCCCTCACACTGTCACCCCTCACACTGTCACCTCCCACACTGTCACCTCCCACAGTCACCTCCCACATTGTCACCCTCACACTGTCACCTCCCACACTGTCCCCCTCACACTGTCACCCCCGCATTGATACCTCTCACACTGTCACCTCCCACATTATCACCACACACTGTCACCTCCCACACTGTCACCTCTGACACTGTCACCTCCCACACTGACACCCCTCACACTGTCACCTCCCACACTGACACCCCCACACTGTCACCTCCCACACTGTCACCCTCACACTGTCACCCCTCACACTGTCACCTCCCACACTGTCACCTCCCACATTGTCACCTCCTACACTGTCACCCCTCACACTGTCACCCTCACACTGTCACCTCCCACACTGTCCCCCTCACACTGTCACCTCCCATACTGACACCCCCACACTGTCACCTCCCACACTGTCACC
Organism: Oryctolagus cuniculus; assembly: GCF_964237555.1. Lineage (NCBI taxonomy): Eukaryota > Metazoa > Chordata > Mammalia > Lagomorpha > Leporidae > Oryctolagus > Oryctolagus cuniculus. Next base: position 1,887,097 of record NC_091440.1, read on the forward strand.
CCTCACATTGTCACCCCTCACACTGTTACCTCCCTCACTGTCACCTCCTATACTGTCCCCCTCATGCTGTCACCTCCCACACTGTCCCCCTCACACTGTCACCTCCCATACTGACACCCCTCACACTGTCACCCCCGCATTGATACCTCTCACACTGTCACCTCCCACACTATCACCACACACTGTCACCTCCCACACCGTCACCTCTGACACTGTCACCTCCCACACTAACACCCCTCACACTGTCACCTCTCACACTGTTACCTCCCTCACTGTCACCTCCCACACTGTCACTCCCTCACTGATAGTCAAGAGACAGAGCCGCCCCCCAGGCCCCGGGGAGGAAGTTCGAGCGTGGAATGAAAGAGCAGGGGTCCTGGGAGGGACCTGCAGGGAAGGGGGCCCAGGGCACGTGTGCAGACCAAGATGCTTTCCCGCAGGGGGGAGCTCATTGAGAAGTCACACACCAGCCAGGGCCCCTCCTGCCTCGCAGCCAAAGGAAGAGGGGAGCTGGGCTGCGGGGCGGCTCCTGGGGTGTGTAGGGGAGGGGCTTATAGAAAGTCCAGGGATGCAGGGCACCCCTCCCCACCAGGCTCCGGCTTGGGTGAGGTCCCCCAGTGACAGGAGGCAGCCTGTGGGCCCGGGGCACAGCTTACTGAGCACCAGACCCACAGCGAGCGTCCGCCCAGCCCCTCAGGGAGTCCCAACTCAGACTGCTCAGAAACCCAGCCCTGACCGGGGCTCAGCCACGTGGAAGTGGGAGCCACGTGCCTCTACTGTGCGGGAGGGGCTGGGAGAGGCCCAGAGAGGGCTCCACACCCGTGCTGTGTCCCACGAGTCACCAACCACACGGCTGCACCTACACGGAGGGCTCGGCTCAGAGCGGGTGTGGGGCCCCCACGTGGGGAGCACAATGGCCAGAGGAAGGAAGTGGGGAAGCCAGAAGGAGACAGGGGTGTGGGGGGAGAGGTCCCAGGAGAGGGGTGTGTGGGGAGAGGTCCCAGGAGACAGGGGTGTGGGGAAAGTCCCAGGAGAGGGGTGTGGGGGGAGAGGTCTCATAAGAGGGGTGAGGGGGGAGGTCCCAGGAGAGGGGTGGATGTTGGGGGGAGGTCCCAGGAGAGGGGTGGATGTTGGGGGGAGGTCCCAGGAGAGGGGGTGTGGGGGGAGAGGTCCCAGTAGACAGGGGTGTGGGGGGAGAGTTCCCAGGAGAGGGGTGTGGGGAGAGAGGTCCCAGGAGACAAGGGTATAGGGGGAGAGGTCCCATAAGAGGGGTGTGGGGGGAGAGTTCCCAGGAGAGGGGTGTGGGGAGAGAGGTCCCAGGAGACAAGGGTATAGGGGGAGAGGTCCCATAAGAGGGGTGTGGGGGGAGAGTTCCCAGGAGAGGGGTGTGTGGGGAGAGGTCCCAGGAGACAGGGGTGTGGGGGGAGAGGTCCCAGGAGAGGGGAGGGGGAGAAGGAGGCCCCAGTAGACAGGGGTGTGGGGGGAGAGTTCCCAGGAGAGGGGTGTGTGGGGAGAGGTCCCAGGGGTGTGGGGGGAGAGTTCCCAGGAGAGGGAAGGAGGAGAAGGAGGCCCTAGGAGAGGGGTGTGGGGGGAGAGTTCCCAGGAGAGGGGTGTGGGGGGAGAGGCCCCAGGAGAGGGGTGTGGGGGGAGAGGTCCCAGGAGAGGGGAGGGGGAGAAGGAGGCCCCAGTAGACAGGGGTGTGGGGGGAGAGGTCCCAGGAGAGGGGAGGGGGAGAAGGAGGCCCCAGTAGACAGGGGTGTGGGGGGAGAGTTCCCAGGAGAGGGGTGTGGGGGGAGAGGTCCCAGGAGAGGGGTGTGGGGGGAGAGGTCCCAGGAGAGGGGTGTGGGGGGAGAGGTCCCAGGAGAGGGGTGTGGGGGTAGGCCCCAGGAGAGGGGTGTCGGGGAAGGCCCCAGGAGAGGGTGTGGCGGCTTCAGTGGGGCCGGGTGGCCTCACCCTGGGAGCGCGATAGAGACAGTTCTTGCCCATCGGCCGCATCACAAGACTCACGTAGAAGGCACCCTTGGCCAGCACATCACAGTGCCACGACGCGTTCACCGCCCCAGGAACAGTCCCCACACACCCCGGTGTCCCCCACAGGGACGCGCCCTCCCCTGGGCTCTCAGGGAATTCAGGCATTGCCTCTCCCAACTTCAGCAGCTGCCGGCATCCCCCTGCTCCTGGGCCCCTCCTCACCTGCACCCCCTCTGACCCAGGCTGAGGAGAGCTGCAGCCCCTGGACCACGCAGGCTCACGCGGGGCTGTGTGCCGACCTCAAGGCTCACACCCCTCCCCCAGATGCCGAGCTGTGGGGACAGCACAGCCACAGGCCCGGCTTGGGCAGCACAGCTGGCACACCTGGGGGCAGGGCCGAGTCCTGGGCTGGGACCACAGCCTGGATCCCCACCCCCTCCAGGGCAGCACTGCACAAACAGGTGAAGGGAGGCCCCGTGGGCACCCCCAGGAGAAGCCACCCACTCTCCTGACTGCCACACCCAGGAGGGAGCCGGGAGCGCCACAGCAGTGGACGGCGGGGCTGGGCGGGGGCAGAGCCACCTGAGCGCCGGCCTTGGCAAGCGGGACGCCGTGGCTTCTGAGGAGGTGGCACACGTAATTAGCATGCTCGGCAGACACGTCCCGTGCGTGGGCCTGCAGTCCGGCGGGTCCCACGTGGCCACCCCGAGCGGACATGACCCAGTCCTGGAACCCACACACGCTTCTTCTGGGTCAGCAGAGGTCACTGCCATGGACTATCTTTGCTTTGCTTAAAGATTTATTTACTTATTTGAAAGGCAGAGTTGGAGGGAGAGGCAGAGGGACAGGGAGAGGGGGAGGGGGAGGGGGAGGGAGAGGGAGAGGGGGAGGGGGAGGGAGAGGGAGAAGGAGATGGAGAGAGAGAGGGGGAGGGAGAGACAGAAAGAGAGAGAGAAGGAGATGGGGAGGGACAGGGACAGGGATGAAGAGGGGGGGAGGGGCAGGGGAGGGAGATCTTCCATCTGCTGGTTCCCTCCCCAAATGGCTGCAATGCCCTGGGCTGGGCCAGGAGCCAGGAGCCAGGAGCTTCCTCCGGGTCTCCCACGTGGGTGCAGAGGCCCAAGCACCTGGGCCATCTTCTACTGCTTTCCCAGCTGCATTAGCAGGGAGCTGGATCAGAAGTGGAGCAGCCAGGATTCGAACCAGCGCCCACATGGGGTGTCCACTACACCACGGCACGGGCCCATGGAATATGTTTTACAGGGACCAGAGGTAGTTGCCAAATTCCTCTCTCTCAACATGGCTTCCCGAGTCTCCCCAGCCTACACAGCCGCCCAGGCACACAGATCCCCACTGCAGTGAGGTAACCTGGCTCAGCCAGGCCCAGCAGGGGCACGGAGCCCGCCAGGGTCAAGCAGCCAGTGTGGGGCTGGGCTGATCCCTCAGGCGCACCCGACTCCACGCCCTGCACCCTGGAAGGCTCCGGGCTGCGGCGCTGGGTGAGCAGGGCCTTGGAGTGCAGCCTGGGTCTGCTCAGGTCCCCGAGTGACTCAGGCACCGCTGGGGCGGCCGCTGAGCCAGCAGGCGGGGAGGAGGGGCCTGCGGTCAGGGAGGACAGGAAGTGCGAGGCCCAGGCTGCGCAGGGGCTCCGGGAGGGCAGGCGTGCAGGTGACATCAGGACAGCAGGGACCTGGCACACGGCACCAGGCTGGGGGCGCCGGCATCGAGCCGAGCGTGGGCGAGCACGCACACGTGGGGAAAGCCAGGTCCCCTTCCCGGATCCGGGATCAGGGTAGGACAGCGTCCAGGTTAGGGCTCCGGGGAGTGGCCCGTGTCCCGCCGTGTGCTAGGGGTGAGTGAGGACTCGTGCGCAGGCACACACGGCACACACGGCACTGCCCACACTCCCGCGGCAGGAGAAGCCGCCGATGTCGTCGTGAGAACTAGCGTCTCCTGGGAGCATGCGCAGCTCGAGCTCCGTCTGGCGTTGGGTGTCGGGGCCCACGCGTGTTAGGTTTCTGTGTTCTGCATAAATGCGGATCAGCACCGAATTCAAGGTCGGAGCCGCATCTCTTGCTCGGAGGTCTCGGGCTGCCATGCTGTTCCCTGCTGCCCTGGGCTGGGCCCCGGGCTGTGGGTGGGGTTGGGCAGGTGCCACACCTGTCCCCGCCAAGGTGCTCTTCTCTGAGTACCCAGAGCCAGTCAAGGGCCCCAGCACCTGACAATCACCTGTGGCGTGATGGACGTCATCCGACATTCCAGCGTTCAAGGTGACATGGAATAAACAGGCAGGCAGCTGTCGCCTCCCACACTGGGTAGCCGGAAGTCACCCCGTTCCCATGTACGCTCCAACATGTCAATCAAGGTGCCCGCTTTCCCATGATGCCTCTGCTGCACCCGGGAACTGGGCACATGGGAGATATGAGGAGGTGGAAGGTGTGAGGGCTTTCTTCCCACTTGGCCCCGAGGTGCCTGTGTTTTCGGCGCCCAGAAGGGGTCCTCCACGCTCCTGCCCTCCTGTTCCCGCCCACGGGTGCTGCGTCCAGTTTCTCCTTCTCCTGGGTCATAGGCCCTCTGTGTGTGTTCACCCACCACAGCCAAATAAACTTTCTCTTTGCACGCAACACCAGTCTCCACCTGCTGTGAGGCAAGGACTGGCCTCGAAAATTCACACATCAAAAGCAAGCCACAGGAGCAAGCCCACGTGCAGCCAGACTCTGCCTGGAGCATGGGCGGCAGCTCGGGCCACACAGCAGAGGGAGGCAGGGGAAGTGCCCGACAGCCCACAGAACCCTAGAGCCCTCCCTGGAGCCCCGGCTGCACAGCCCAGACCCGGCCTCTCCCTCCCTTCCCTGCGGCAGGGAGTGCTCTCCCCCAGGCGGCACCCCCATCCCCGACAGGATGCTGCCTGTCTTCCTAAGCCCTCGCCCGAGCGATCAGATTAACCAGGGGCAGAACCCGAGCGTCCTCCCGCCACGTCCTCTTCCGGCCGGGCCTGGCTGTCACGGGACACACCACAGCATCCACAGCGGGCAGCCCCCAGCGCCCCGGTGAGCACCGCCTGGCCCCTCACTGTGCACCACGAGCCCCGCCTTCTCTGCCTGGGGTGCCCTCCGCGGGTGGCAACCCCCTGACATCACAGGGGCCTCCCTGGAGGTGGCACACACCTGTTGGCTTCCCCCCGCCTGGCAGAGAGCCACCCAGCGCCTGGATTCTGGGCCCTGCTGAGCCGAACAATGAGATTTTTTTTCATCACTATGTCGAATGTTTTTCGCAAGCCTGATTTAAAAAGGGAAAATTCTGCACCATATTTTCGGTCTGATTATCAGATGATGACGGACAATGGACGGGGAAGAGTCACTCAAGGAGACGCGAGCTCTTGTGTCTAACGGCTCCTCCAATTATCAGGCACTACGAGGCTATTATTGATCCTGTTCACATGGGGTGATAACTGAGCATTTTCCACTTCTTTAAAGTGCTGTTAGCAGACTGCCATCAGTGAGAAAAGCCGCAGACGTCCCTTTAAACACGGCTCGATGCGATAAAGAGCACACACTGAAAGTTCAGAGTTCTTTAATCTCGGTGAAACAAATAACAACCCGGCACACACACACAGACTCTCCACTCGCTAAATGGTCGATTTCAAAGCTGGCGCCCCAGGAGGTCACCTAATACGTAACCTTGGCTACCACCTGCAGACACACTGGAGGAAGAGCCCACGCGAGGTGGGGGGGGGGTGGCTGGAAACCCTGCGTGCCCCCCCCCCAAGGCGGGCTGCTCGGGTCCTGCGGCCGTGTCCTGCCCCCGGCGGCAGGGAGCATTCTTGCCGGGAGCTGCAGGGTTTGCAAGTGCCCAGGGCCTCCAGGGGCTGCTGACCCGGGGGTGCTCACACAGGCCAGGGCTGACGGGCTGCTGTCACTCAAGATGCTCTGTGTCCACTCCTCTCCTGGGGACGCGGCCAGCCGGGGACACGCAGGCGCCGACCTCCCAGCCCAGCAGGCTTTTGTGTGCATCTGGGGCAAACCCAAGAACACCAAGCTCAGGAAATTGGAGGCCGATCTCGTGATAGCATCAGTCGTTAGCCCCGGGGCTGCCCCCGACCCTGGAGGTCGGGCCGAACGGCCTGGGAGTCGATGGCGAGTAGATGCTGTGATTCATGGCACCCTGCTTTCTCCATTGTCACGGCTCCCGTGCTATCGTGTGACAATAAAAGCCCAGACTCTCCTCGAACAAAGGCCCACGTCCTGGGCTCGCTCACGCCACCGCAGGGCAGCATCCACGCAGGGGCGCTGCACGGCTGACACCCGGAACAAGGGCACGAAGATGCCGGGCACGAAGATGCCGGGCACGGCGGGGCAGAGGGCAGGGTTCCGGGCGGGAGGGGTGGAGGTCGGGCTGAGTTGGGGACGGGTCAGCCGTGAGCTGACGCAGCACCGATTCCCGGTCACTCAGGCCATCAGCGTGGATTCATTTGCTGGGGTCACAAAAGGTTCAGCCCCAGTCCTTGCCTCCAAATGACCAGCAGGTGGGCCAGGAGCTGAGCAAGTGGCCAGCAGCGGGACCACGAGCCGCGAGTGAGGGGCTGCGGCGCGGGGTGGCTGCTGGAAGACACCACCCAGGGCGGGGTCCGGGGGCACCCAGGGAGGGCATTCGCACGCAGCCCTGGGAAGGCATCAGGCAGGGGTGGGGCTGGTGCAGGTGTCTGGGGTAAGGGCCGCCCGCAGGAAAGCGTGGAGTGCAAGGAGCCTTAAGGAGCCCCAACAGGGAGGCCAGGGGCTGCGTGCACATCTCTGCCCACCAGCCAAGCAGCAGGCCGAGGGTCCCCAGAGGTGTAACCGAGAGAGCGAAGTGGCCCACATGCCCGACAGATACACAGCAGCCTGGTGGAGGGAGATTCTGACACCTGCCACAGCCCGGCTGCCGCTCCAGAGCCTGGGCTCTGATGCTAAGTCAGACTCCCAAGGACACACACGGACACACGGACGCTGTGTGACCGCCCCGCCCATGTCAGCTCCCCAGGCTCATCAAATCGCAGAGACAGGAAGCAGAACTGTGGGGGCCCAAGGCTGGGAAGGTGGGGTGCGGTTTCCGTGTTTGATGGGGTCCAGGTTCAGGATTTCGAGAAGTTCTGGAGGAAGACAGATGGTGGCGCTGTTGTCCGATGACAGGATACACTGGAAGCCACCGCAATGGCCGGGGGACAGGGGACAGGATCCAGGCCCTGTCACCTGTGTTTTACCACGGTGAGGCTGACAGAGCCGCAGGCCCTCTCTCAGCTCTTGAAAGGGGCCTGTCGTGCAGGGGGCTGGTGTGATGAGCAATGGCACAGCCGAGCGTGTGTTTCCAAAGGATCGCCCTGCCCCTCAGGCCGGTGTGGTGGAGCAGCAGGTTCAGCTGCCCGGATGCCGGAATCCTCTCTCTCAGCACCCTTCCCGCCCAGCTCCCTGCTGATGCACCTGGGAAAGCAGCAGAGGACGGCCCGAGTGCTTGGGCCCCTGCACCCACGCAGGAGACCGGATGGAGTTCCAGATTCCTGGCTTCAGCCCGGCCCAGCCCCATTGGGGAGCCAGCTGGCTGATGGAAGGCTTCTCCCTGTCACTTTGCCTTCCAAGTAAATTCATGACAGACAGACAGACAGGCCCTGGCTCCTGCTGGAGGCGCTGCTTCCGAGGGCTGCAGGGAATCAGGGAGCCCAGGATGTCAGGTGTGCCGGGGACTGCACACCTGTCAGCGGGGCCGGGGCACTTGGAGGCTCTGGAGACACACACAGAGGTCGAGGGTCCCGCGTGCAGGGCTCTGTCTCCCATGAGCCCTCGGGGCACAGCAGGAAGACCGGATGCTGGCCAGGTGACAGCCACATGTGCTTGGAGGCGACAGGCCCAGGCGGCACTGTGCAAGCCTCTAGGGACCAGGTGCCCTGAGATGTGCAGTCCGGAGGGGAGGAGCCTCCTGGCGCATTCGCAGCCCGAAGCAACGGGTCTCAGCTGCGCACCTGTTTGGTTTCTTGTGGCTGATGTCCGTGATGTTTGTTACTCGGTGTGAGAGCCTGTACCGATGATGCGTCCTGCAGGGAGCCCCCAGCCTCAGCAGCCCCCCCAGGGTTCACGCCTGGGTTCCACAGGGAGGGTGGCCTCCAACCGGCAAACCTGGCAGCTCCCAGCCACCGCAGGCTCCACTGTATCCCCCAGATTGTGCAAGGGACCCCAGAGTCGCCGTCCTGGGTCAAGAAGCTCCATTCTGACACCTGCAGGCTTGGGGGCCCCCGAGGACAGCAAATGTAGCCCCTAGAGGGCAGTGCAGCCCTGGGACCTGAGTGAGAGCCCAGCTCGGCTTCGACAACGCCTGGCCCACCGCTTCAACAACGCCTGGCCCACAGCCTCACCTTGCAATTTCTCAGCCGTGCGACCCTGGCTGCACCAGGCTGGGTCTCTCTGAGCCCTGTGCTCTCCACATCTGCAAGGGGCAACAGGCGGAGGACCCTGCCAGGAACTGCACCTGCCCGGCCGACATGACGCACAACTGGTGTTCCTGTCATGGTCGTCCCCTCCCAGAGACCGAGTCTCAGGCCCTCGGGCACGGCCGCCGTCGGGAGTGAGGGAAGCTAAAGGATGGGTCTGCAGGCGCCTGGAAGGCCACCTGACACCCAGCAGGGAAGGAGCCAGGCTCACAGTCCCTGAGCCACTGGGGAAACTGCCTGTCACATGTCACAGGTCACATGTCACACGTCACAGGTCACCGCCGCCCTCACAATGGAGGCAGCAGCCGACTGCGCCAGGTGCCACGCTCAACCTCACTTCCCTCCCCGCCGAGGTGAAGGGGCTGTTGATCCCCTGCTGTGGGTGAGGCCACGGAGTGCACCTTGGCAATTTCAGGGCCCCTGACCGGGCGCCCCGCCACAAGCAGGTGGAGGTACCGGACGGTGCTGCCTGGGGGGCTGCGTGCAAGGCCCCCAGGGCCGGGCTGCTCACACCGTCAGCTCCAGACAGCCCTGGACAGGACGTGACAGGGCTGGAGGGTTGCAGCCTGGCACAGGGACCAGCCACAGAGCCCGGCTCAGGTCAGGGGGCCAAGGAGAGACAAGAGCTGCCCACCTGCCCCGACTCCGGCGCTGGCCATGCTGGGGAAGAGAGCAGAACGGACTGTAACTGGTGGCCGCGTAGCTCATGGGTTTCTGATGGTCAAGTTGTCCGACGGCCAGGAGCCGGTGCCTCTGCACCCTGACGCGCCCCCGTGCGCATCACGCTGACAGCTCAGCCTTAGCGCTTCCCACAGGGGGTTTGATGGTCTCACTGTCACACCAGAAGAGGAGGTGAGGCCAAGTGACCCTGTCTGGGACCCCACAGAGCGAGGAGGCTGCATCAGCTGAACTGAGAGCCCCCGACGCGGCAGCTGCCCCAGGGCGCCGGGCGCTGGCCATGGTGCTGCAGCGGCACAGTGCCGGCTCCACATGCGTCTCCCTCCTTGTGCCCAGCGTCTGCCCAGCGCTTGCTCCCTGCCAGGCCTTCCCCGGGTTGGTGGTTCAGGAGAGGAAGGCGGAGCCACCCGGCCCAGGGGTCTCCTGGGGTGGACGCTGGGGCCCCTGAGTTGCTGGTCACACGGAGTGTTTCGGTGCCAGCACACCTACTATTAAAAAGCAAGTTAATGAATGATGATGCTTTCTGAATCTTAGCATTTTCTGGAAAAACTATGAACCTCCCAAGAATCTTGGGCTCTAGGGGATTAATTGAAGTGCAATTGAAAGGCGTTTGGGCAGGTGAGTGACTGTGGGGGCGCAGGGGGAGCTTCCGCGGGGCTGATTCGCTCCCTGCCTACTCGGATGGAAACAGGCTCGGCTGCTAAGTGCTCTCCTGGTGGGAGGCGCAGCCGGCAAGGAGGCAGACACAGCCCTGTGCTCGCAAGGCCAGAGACCAGACAGGAAGCAAGTTTGAGGACATGTAAGAAACACAGTCTTGGGGCCGGCGCTGTGGCATTGTGGGTAAAGCCACCGCTAGCAGCGCCGGCATCCCACATGGGCAGCAGTTCAAGTCCCAGCTGCTCCATTTCCGATCCAGCTCTCCGCTGTGGCCTGGGAGACCAGTAGAAGATGGCCCAAGTCCTTGGGCCCCTGCACCCACGTGGGAGACCTGGAGGAAGCTCCTGGCTTCAGATTGGCACAGCTCTGGTCATTGCAGCTATTTGGGGAGTGAACCAGTGGAAAGAAGACCTCTCTCTCTGTCTCTACCTCTCTTTGTAACTCTGTCTTTCAAATAAATAAAATAAATCTTAAAGAAAAAAATGAGGAGTGCTTTGAACCTTAGGAAACCAGCTGTAAAGTCCCCACGGCACGACCCGCACCTCGCCGCTGGTGGAGGAAGGGGGGTCCTGGTCACTCCTCCGACCCTGCCGGCCCCTCCAAGGATGAGTCTCAGTGTCACGTCAGACGGACTCCAGATCAGAGGTCAGGAGGACAGGGGGGCACGGGACCCTCAGGGCAAACCCCGAGTTCCTCCACAGACCCCTCCCCACATCCAGCCTGCACCTCTGTGCACACCTGCAGCCCCTTCCCGCTGCCGTCTCTGCTCCCTGCAGGTCTGCGCCGCCCGCCCTCCAGAAGCAGGAAGCGTGCTGGGCGTGTTCACTGCTTTCCCAGCAGGCCTGGCCAGGCAGGTACCGCTGAATGGATGAATGAATGCTCAGATGAGGCCAGAGACAAAGCAGAGCAATGCCGGGGGCCTCCCATGTCCACAGCAGGCCCCCGGCTTCAAGAGAGGTCCGCCCTGGGTGCTCCGGACAGCGCCGGACGACTGAACGGTCATCGGCGCTTATTTCTGTGGGGGCACGGCCCTGGGCCCAGGCGCCGCCCGGTGCCTCTGCTGCTGCGCCTGATTCCGAGTTCACGGGCACTGAAGTAGAGCCGGCGCACATTCCGGGGGCCTTTCTCCACGGAGGCTTTCTCTGCCTGCCTTCCGGGTCAAGCCCAGCCCCGCAGCCCGCCCCGCCTGCCGCTGTGCCATGCAGGGCTGCTCGCTGGTGACAGCTGTCCCAGGCAGAGCTCAGCGCCAGCACTGCGGGCAAACCCCATCTCCACAGGCACACCCAGGCAGGAACAGCGCTGCGCTCCCGGCCAGAGGGAACAGCCTTTCCGGGCCCTGCAAACCCATCAGGAAAATGCAAAGGCAGGTGGCGGTCACCCCAGCTCTCTCCACCGCTCGCTACCCCCTGAGACCCAGAGGCAGCTCCAGCCTCCCGGCGCGGGCGCACACGGCACCGCGTGTTTCTGTGGGATGTGCCGGGGCTGGGGCTCCTCGCTAGGAACGGGCCCAGGCAGCGCATTCCCGAGGCACTCATGCACCTACGGCTGGGACTGAACCCCCGGCCTGGGAGTGACGCACCTGGAGCCCACGCTGCTGCAAACAGCCGACAACACGGGACGGAAACCCAGACCACAGCGGCGTCGGGGATGGTGAGTGGCCCACGCTGGGCGAAGACCCTCGTGGCGCCCTCCACCGAACCCTGCCTCAGCACCGCGACACCCTGAACCAAATGACAAATTAGCAATTCGCAGCAGCAGCACAATGCTATCATTTGTATCACAAAGTCAGCAAAATCGAGCCTCCACTAACTCAGCTCCCCATTCTCACCCAAGACCGGGCCATCAATAGGGTTTTATGTGCCTGTACTAATCACTGGAGCCAGATAATATGCAAGGTTAATGGCTGCGACAGACTGGGGGAGTATCTAAGATCTGATAAGGCCCTCCTGTGATTGCGGTTCCCGCCGCGCTTCCCGGCCCAGAATGGGCGCGGGCAGGATCGATGGGCGAGGCAGGCACCCGCCGTGCGCCTCCCCGTGTGCTTATAAATCGGCCCTTCACTCCCCATTCACACTTGGGCTAATAAATAGCCGGGACACGGGCCGCCCTGATGGTGAAGGAGTGTGCCCATTGTGTGTCCGTCCCCCCGAGAGATTTATGCCACCGCAGCCCCGGGGACACGGCCCGGCTCGCCAATCACCTTGCCGATCCCTTCAAGGAAACAGAAGGCGTCGGGGGCTTCTGGTGCGGACTTTAATATCTGCATACATCAAAACGGGCCGGCCCTGTCGGCTGCCGCCGCCGCACTCCTCCTGAACCCTCAGGAGACAAAGCCAGCGCCGGCCTCTTTGTCCGGGAATCGACCGTGGGGATGAGCGCATAGACGCCCACGCTCCCTCGGCCGCCAGCCCCCTCCCCGGCAAGGCCCCCAGACCCTTCCGGGGCTTCCATGAGTGAAAGGCCCCCAGCACCCTGCAGGTGCCCCAGGAATGTCCCATCTGCAGACCGCCGGCTCCTTCCCACACGTTCATCCTGAGAAGGACGATGCCACCGCGTCACCCCGGTGACAGGTCCCGGCCTTGGGGACCTTCTCGCCCCCCAGGTTTAAGGATGTGTGTCTGACTCGCTGCAATCACTAGAACTTATCTTTCCCAAACCAACATAGAGACGTAAAGCCTGCTGGCACCGTGTTCAGCTTCTCCCTAAACGAGGAACACGCAGATGTGCGAATGGCGGCTTGGCCGCGGGGACACTCGGGCACGCTGATCCCGCCCGTGACACCGAGGATGGGCGCTCGACAGGCCCGCCGACAGTGACAAAGCACCGCTTGCCGCTGCCCACGCCGCCCCCGGCTGGTCCTTCAGCGTGTCGAGCCGGCACTGGAGCCGGGCTCTTGGGAGCGAGAAGCAGCTGGTGTTTCCCTGAGGGCAGTGATGCCAGAGAAAGCCCAGCACCGGGAGCCGCTGTCCGTGCGTGGCATGGATGGGGCCAAGGCATCCGTCAGCTGCCAGCCTCAGAGCCAGAGAGGCCAACAGCAGTGTGCACAGGAGGCCCAGCCTCCCGCAGGTGCACAGACCCCACTCCTACCCTCCCAACCCCCCAGCAGAGTGCACAGACCCCACTCCTACCCTCCCAACCCCCCAGCAGAGTGCACAGACCCCACTCCTACCCTCCCAACCCCCCAGCAGAGTGCACAGACCCCACTCCTACCCTCCCAACCCCCCAGCAGAGTGCACAGACCCCACTCCTACCCTCCCAACCCCCCAGCAGAGTGCACAGACCCCACTCCTACCCTCCCAACCCCCCAGCAGAGTGCACAGACCCCACTCCTACTCTCCCAACCCCCCAGCAGAGTGCACAGACCCCACTCCTACCCTCCCAACCCCCCAGCAGAGTGCACAGACCCCACTCCTACCCTCCCAACCCCCAGCCCACAGCGGAATGATCTGGAAAGTTTGTAACACACACACACACCCCAGCTCCTGGGCCCACGGGTCTGGAGTGGCCGAGGGCCATCTCCCAGCAGCCTGCAGCACTGCTGTCCGGGCCGTAAGAAGCCACGGGGCCCTCCCCAGGCCACAGGAGAGGCAGCGAGGGCCCGGGGTCTCCAGCTGCAGGGCAGGGGCGGCCTCCAGTGCTGCACGTGAACAGGATCCCGCGAGACCGCATGTGGGGGCTGCAGGCAGCGGGGGTGCGGCTGCTTGTCAGCATCCTCGACTCAGAGCCGCGGCCTGGGAGTCGGGTAGGCGGGGCGGGGGGGGGCTGAGCCGGACGTCCTCACGGACCCACCCCCGCCTGAGCTGCTGGAATCCATGGCTGTGCCTCTGCCTTCCAGCCCTGCGCCCCACCTCACAGCCGGGCTGACGGGAATGTCCCACGTGGCTGCTGACCACTGTGCCACGTTCCTGGCGATGTGGGAGCTGGCCCCGGAGCCCGGAGTCTCTGCTGGCCCAGCTCAGCCCTGAAACCAATCCTGGTTTTACACACCTGACACACGTGGTACAGAACCACAGGATCAGGAGCAGGAATGAACCCCCCACCCCGGGGGACACAGGCTGCAGGGACTGGGTCATGGCTGTGGCTGTCACGGAGACACACAGCTATAGGGCCTCTGCCACAGCTGTGATTGCCACGGGGACACGGCTGTGGGCCTCTGCCATGGCTGTGACTGCCACGGGGACAGGTGGCACAGAAGCACTGACACAGCTGTGGCTGGCACTGCTCCCACAGGAGACAGCCCCGATCCTCGCCCTCCACCCTCCGCCCTCCGCCCTCCGCCACGAATGTGTGCTGATTCAATGAAGGGTGTGTAATTTGGCTGTCACAGGAATTAAATATAAGGAACCATGTACATTAACGCTGAGGTTGAAGTACTAGGCGTAAAGGTTTTCAACGTTGCATTAACCGTACCTCAAGGAAGACGAGAAAGTGGGGGAGGCAGAAAGAGAAAGATGACGTGGACCTGGACATGGACGCCGACAGCCCTTCTTCCCTCTGTACCGTGCCAGGAGACTGGAAAGTGGTGGCAGACGTGCAGCCCAGGGCCATGTCCAACGCCCCATCACACGCTTCCCACCTCCTGTGCGTCTGTGAACTCAGAGTTCACACAGCGTGCAGCGTCCTACCACTCTGCGTGTAGAACCCAGGCCAGCCAGGGCCGGTTACGCCTTCAACAGACCACCAGACGCAGCCCATGCAGCCCCTTGGCAAACACAGGCTCCCCACACCGTCCCTGGCTCCCGTGGACACCGCGCAGGCAGAACAGGTCCCATGACGGCCTGGGCTCTGGACGCTGTCTCGAGGTGGCTCCTTTGCTGGGGAAATCAGCTTCCCCAAGGGCCAGCCCCCCGCCCTGGGTGTTGCAGATGGCCCAACTGCCCAGAGAGTGTAAGGGGAGCAGGTGCCTGGGGCCAGGCCCGTGGTGGACAGAACCCGGAGTGTAATAAAATCCCACCAGGAGGCGGGGCAGCCTCTCTGCTCTTCTCGGGACCGGTCCTGTGCGTCCGCTGCCGTGTCCCGGCACACAGCAGGTGCGAATGAGCTCATGGCTCTGCACATGTCTCACCCGGCTCCCGCAGAACCCTGAGCGCGCAGGGCCCTGTCTCACGGCCGGGGGCACGGGTCCTACAGAATGGGGGACAGGTCCCAGGGAGGCCCGCCAGCAACCGCACGGCAGGCTTGGGGCGAGACGGGAGCCCAGGGCCGCTGCCACGCAGCGCCGTACCAGAGCCAGGGCGTAGAAGAAGGACAGCGAGCTGGGATGGCAGAGACAGGCCGGGAGAGAGGGAGGAAGGGAGGGTCCAGCAGGCACCACCAGCAGTCGGAAGAAACCAGGCCAACCCAGAGCCGAAGCAGCAACTTCTGGGCACTGAGGCCAGCCAGCATCCCCTGTGCCAGGCCCCTGAGGTTGGGACAGATTCCCTGTGGACACACACACACACACACACAGGCTCTCACACACATGTGCACACACGCGCGCACTCCTAAGACAGAAGACAGACTGCGTGGGAGCCGGGGACGCGTGCCCTCCCCTTTATCCGTGGGCACAGGGCGCAGAAGAGTGGAACTGAAGTCCAAAGAGCCAGCGTCCCGTGACTGCATTTAGCCATCCAGCACGAAGCAGCCAGGACCCGCAGAAGTTCAGCGTGTCGCTCTCGCTCCCTCGCCCACACGCCGGGAGAGCCGATTAAGCCGTCACCGAGAGATCCTGGGCAGAGCGCGGCGCCAGAGCCCGCGGAGGAGTTCACGGCCCTGGGAACGCCTGCGCCGCTGCCCGCCTCTGCCGCTCAGCCGGGGCCACCCTCGCGGGCCACAGCTGTCTCTGCCTGGACTCAGGAAGGCCTGCCGGCAGACCGCCCGCCAGACCTGGAGAAGTGCTGCCGACGCGGACGCGCCGGCTCTTAGAGGTCTGAACCTGGAATCCCGATGAAGGAAGAGATCAGCATTTGCCACACAAAAATGATTATTACTGCTCTGTCCTGCCGAGAGCAGGTGCCAGAGCTTAAGTTGTCATCTGATCGGCAGGTGGAAATCACAAAACAGGCAAGCACTCACGTGCACACGGGAGCACCCACACCCGCACGGAAGCACTCGTGCACACGGGGAGGCTCACACACACACACACACGTGTGCACACACATGCACACACACATGCACACAGGGAGGCTCTCACACACGTGCACACACATGCACACAGGGAGGCTCACACACATGCACACACATGCACACACAATGCACATATGAAGGCTCTCACACACATGCACACACACATGCACACACACATGCACATACGGAGGCTCTCACACACACATGCACACACAAACATGGGGGCTCTCACACGTGCACACATGCACATACGGAGGCTCTCACACACACACGGGCCTCTCACACACACATGCACACACACAAACATGGGCTCTCTCACACTGTGCACACATGCACACACATGTGCACATATGGAGGCTCACACACATGCACACACATGTGCACATATGGAGGCTCTCACACACATGCACACACACAAACATGGGATCTCTCACACACATGTGCACACACATGCACACACACATGCACATATGGAGGCTCTCACACACACATGGGCCTCACACACATGCACACACACAAACACGGGTGCTCTCTTACACACGTGTGCACACACATGCACACACATGTGCACATACGGAGGCTCTCACACATACAGGGATTCTCACACACACATACACACACACGGGGCTCTCACCCACACACACATGCACATACACACAAACACAGGGGCTCTCATACACACATACACCCAATACAATATACACACATGCACACATGGGGGCTCTCACACACACATGCACACACACAGTGGCTCTCACAAACATGGGGGCTCTCATACAAACGTGCACACACACATTCCCACATGGAGGTTCTCATACATATACACAGGGGCGCTCACAAACGTGCACGTGCATACACAGGACTACACACATACACACACACACACGGGAGCTCACACACACACACACGGGAGCTCACACACACACACACACACACACACACACACGGGAGCTTGCCGTGGGCCCTCAGAGATGTCTAAACTCTCAGGCTGCTAGATTCAAAACCAGAACAGGGCCAGAGGAAAGCCGAGTGCTCCATCCAGCCTGGATCCCGGGGAAGCAGGCGTGTTCCCCTGGATTTGGGTACCAAGCTGAGCGCTCTCTCAGCAGCTGGCCATGCCAACAGCCTGCCGCAGGCTGAGGCAGGTGGCGACAGCACGGATGCGAGCCTGCAGGGTGCTCTGTTAGCCCCGTGGGGCCCCTCACGGCCAGCAGCCTGGCCCTCTCCAGACACGGGACTGGCCATCAGCAGTGTGAGCCCTGGGACAAGGCACCCCCGCTTCCCCGAGGCATGGCTCCTCTCTGGCTGCAGCCGGTGCCGAGTGGAGTTTCAAAGCAACGGCAGAGGCAGGGGCGTGGCGTGGAGTGGGCAGGAGAATGCCAGGGCCCCTGTGAGTGGGCCTGGGGTTTGCCGGTGAGGAGCCGGCCACAAGCGGGCAGAGCCAGAGCTGGGCCAAGCTGCTGGAGACGGGGGAGAAGCACCGGATCCCGTGCAGCAGGTGCAACCCGACTCCTGTTCCAAGCTTGGGCTTGGATGCCTTTGCCATTTAGACTGGTCCCAGTCTGAGCCACTAGCCAAGGACCAGTGATGCTGGGGGCTGCTTTGGAGCCCCCACGGGCCAGCGGGTCTGGGGTACAGCCTTCTCTATCCCCACCTGCCGATGGAACCCTTCCTCCTCCACACCCTGCCACCTTCCCGACAGCACCCTAAGCCTGCATTGGAGAGCAGTTATGGCTGCTTTGTGGTCACCCAGGACCTCCCACAGGGAGGTGGGGGGAGGCAGGATCAAGACACGGGCTCCATGTCCCAGCATGCTCGTGGAGTCCCCTGAAACACCAGCCCTGAGGCCAGGGCTTGATCCCGAGAGCTGTGCTGCCCCAGAGGAGGATGGGACAGCCTGGTGCGGCCACACAGGTGACGCACACAGCAGAGGCCAAGCGTGGTGTGAGGTGAGGAATGCAAGCTCTTGTCGCGTCGTCCCTGGGGCTTATTGTCCCCAGGATGCCCAGCTCTGCAGAGCCGGCCCTGGTGGAGGCTTGGGGACGCCACGTACCACGTGTGTGCGCCGAGGCTCTGGGCCCTGTGCTGGCCTCCCGGGGCCACCAGCAGAAAGTTCCAGCTCACAGCTCAGCACCTGCAGCCCCAACACAGTGCTGGTCCTGACCCACCCCTGCCCCGGCTCCCCGTGCCCTCCCTCTGCAAGTCGCATCCCTGCCTCCAACCCCCTTCTTGTAGGAACCCACCCTCCTGACCCCACCCGTAAGACCCCATTTCCAAGGAAGGTCACACACACACTGCCGGGGAACCCACCTGACCCCAGGGCCTGGGGTCGTCTGCAACCCCTCCTTCACGGCACCAGAGACCCATGACCCTGGCAACTCCCCCAGAAATGGAGACCATGCCATGGAGCCCAGAGCACCCGTGCTGAGGCCCCTCCCCACAGGCCTGTGCACCTGCACTGCCCTGACCCTCCTGACACAGGCCCCCATGCCACCCCTCCAGCAGGAGTGGAGAAGGTGTGTGCGTGTGCCTGTGGCCTGGCCCCATGGGGGTGGCATGGAGAAGGCGTGTGCATGTGGCCTGGCCCCACAGGGGTGGCATGGAGGAGGCGTGTGTGTGTGGCCTGGCCCCATGAGACACAGGGTCAGGAACAAGGTCCCCTCAGAGAAAGGCCAGCATACCAAGCCGGTGAGTGGGGACTCTGGTGGCAGCCATGCCTCCTGGGGTCCCCTTCCAGCCCTGCTGGGCCTCAAAGGTTCCTCTTCTTAGAGACTTGAAGAGGCTCAGCCACCAGATCTGGAGTGCCCTGTTCCTCCCGTCACACAGTGGGCAGTGGTCACCCAGGGACGACCCCGGCCTGGCTGAGGCCCCTGATCCACTGCCTCGCTAGTTCTCAGCTAACTACAAGTACAGTTGCACCCTCCCCATCCCCAGCAGGGGCACTGCTGCCCCCTCTAACTACTGCAGTGTCCCCTGGGGTGGCAGAGGGGTTCACAAGCCATCATGGCTCCCTGGGGATACCTTGTGGGAGACCCAAACACCATAGCTGGTTTCCAGCATCACCACCACACTGTCAGGTACCTGCACACTGAATTAAGATTTACTGTTGCCACCCAATACAGCCAGTGAGCTCCTGGCCACTGGGCTAACAGGGTACATGTGACATGGAACACACAACAGGCACCATGCTACCTGGGTACATACATGTCGCATGCAGGGCTAACAGTGTACATACATGTCACACACACAAAAGTGCACACACATGTCATATACAAGGCTAACAGGGTACATGCATGTCACACATATAACTAACGAGGTACATACATGTCACATGCAGGGCTAACAGTGTACATACATGTCACACACAAAGGGTACATGCATGTCATGCACAAGGCTAACAGGGTACATGCATGTCACACACATAACGAGGTACATACATGTCACATGCAAGGCTGACAGGGTACATGCATGTCACATACAGGGCTAATGGAGCACATGGACATGGCACAGGCACAGTGCTTCTAAGTACAAATGTGTCACATAGGGCTACCAAGGCACATACATGTCACAGGGATACCAGGGTACATAAAAGTCACACACAACTAACAGGGTACATGTGACATGGAACAGAGCTACCAGGGTACATACATATTACATACAGGGCTAACAGGGCACATACATGTTACAGGTATAGTGCTACTGGGGTATATACATGTCACACACAGTGCTACCAGGGTGCATGTGACGCAGCACAGGCACAGTGCTACCAAGGTACATACATGTCACAGGGCTACCAGGATAATACATGTCACACACAGCTAACATGATACATGTGACTGTGACACACCACATGCACAGTGGTATCATTGTACATACATGTCACACACGGGGCTAACGGGGTACACATATGTCACACGCATGGCTAACAGGGTGCATTCATGTCATACACCATGCTACCATACATGTTACAGGGCTAACAGGATACATGCGTTCATATATTGTGCTACTATACATGTCACACACAGGGCTACCAGGGCACATGTGCCATGTTACAGGTAGAGAGTTACCAGGTTCTATGTTAACATGTTTTGTGAAATACTCAAGATATTAGGGATTTCCAATCCTGGAAGACATTTTCGATTCTCTCTGACATTTGATTGACCCCCACTGCACCAGCTTTTGGAGGGGACGTCTCAGATTTTAGACCCTCGTAGGCTCCTAGTAGCAGTATTCCACCCACCAAGCAGCAGACACAACATCACGCATGCAGAGCTGGCCAAGGAAGTCCAGGCTTCCAACACAGACGTGCGGGAGACTGGGGGAGACCGGCCCCCGGGGACACGTGGAAGTCGCTCTCTGGCCTCCACTACTTCGGGCTGGTGTGAAACAGTGGTCATAGACAGCGATGGCCGATTGGAGCTCCTCCTTTCCATTTGCACCCGGATGGGGTCTCAGCTGCTTCCAGGTGTGGGTGTGCACACCCCATGTGAGAACACGGCTGCTGTGCTGGGGTAACCCCAGACCACCATGTGAGCACGCGTGTTAACTGCCGGCTGCTCCTGGGGGTCACTGCCACCAGCATCCCCAGTGGGTGTTTGCTCAGCTGACCCTGCACACAAAGAGCCCAGCCTAGCCTCTCTCTGACGCTTCTGTTTACAGATTCTATCGCTGGGTCCCATCCAGCAGACCTGCGGGTGTCCCCGGGGCACAGGCTCCCTCCTCCCCGGGCAGCTGGGGGACGGGAGGCAACAGCTCGGTGTGACACAAGCCCCACATGTCCACCTGGGAAGGGAGGGGACACGGCCGGTGTCCTGTTACGCCCTGCTGTCCCGTGCTGACCTCCCTCAGGCGTGAGCCTCAGAAGTGGCACCATCAAAGCCTGGAGCAAGGAGTGCAGATGCCGGAGACGGGGGAGGAAAATCGGGCCTCGGCTGTGGGGGCTGAGAGAGGCACCCCTGCGCAGGGACGCAGGCTCCTCCCCTGGGCGAGGGGCCCACGGTCCCTGCCCTCATGGCAGTCTCACTGCTGCGCTGTGGGTGGGAGAATCCATCTTTCCCGGACACCATCAACCCCGACTCCCAAGGATGCTCCTTTCTGGGGACGCTGAGGTGACGCCTCCCCCTCCCGGGACATGCTCAGGGAGCACCCACAGGGCAACCATGTGTAGATGTGCGGACGCGTGTGTGTGTGGATGTTTGAGCATATGGATATGTGTGGCTGTGGTTGCGTGATTGTGTGGACATGTGTGTCAACGTGTGGACATCTGTGTGCATGTGGACATGTGAGTGGACGTGTGTGCATGTGAATGTATGACCGTGTGGACGTGGACATGTGTGCATGTGCACTGGTGCACATGTGGATGTGTGTGTAGATGTGTGTGCATGTGTAGAAGTGTGCATGTGTGGACATGTGTGTGGACATGTGTATAGGGATTCATGGATGTGTGATCATGCAGACATGTGGGTGGATGTATGAACACATGGACATGTGGACATAAGCACTTGTGGGCATATGGGGAAACATGTGCGTGTGGACATATGGACATGCATTTGTGGACATTTGTGCATTTGTGGACATTTGTGCATGTGTGGATGTGTGGAAGTTGGGCGTGTGAATGTGTGGGCATGTAGAAGTGTGTCTGTGTGCATGTGACATGGGCATGTCCGCTGTCATGGCTCCAGAGTCACGTGTTCACACTGCGTCTTACCACATGGAGACGGCAGGCGTTTGGTTCTGTGTGTCTTTAATCCACTTGCGTTTACTTCTCTTAAAAAACTACGTATGTACCCTAAGTAAAAGGTGCTTTTTCTCACTGTATGTTGTTCTCACTGCATTTTTAGAAAGATTAGCGAGTATGCATTATAAGCATCTGATACAAGGTCTGTTGTACACATAGAAGAATCTTAAAAAGATGGCCCACCAAAGCAGTTAATGCTACTGGGAACTCATTCTTCTTCTTATGTGTTTCCTAATACATAAAATCTGAGCTTGCAACAATTCAACAATGAAAATAAATGTCTGTCATGAGAAAATAAGAATGAGGATGAGAATTTTCTGGAAGTGCTTGGGCTCTTTTCTTTCTGAGCAGAACCTAGCATAACCTTGTGCGTAGAATGACGCGGTGGCCACGGGCCGCCCCTGGGAGAGGGGGGAGGCTCGGCCGGCAGAGCTGCCTCACCCAGGTTCCTGTGGGGCTGCAAGCTGCCTCACCCAGGTTCCTGTGGGGCTGCACAGGCACCGTCGCTGCGTCAGGAACAGGAAGCTCCAGGCTTACCCGCTGCTTCTGTAACTTCCCAGGGGTGAAGAGAAACAGCCCCCAACTCACGCTACAAATCTTCCATCAAAAATGTTCCTGGCCGGCGCCGCGGCTCACTAGGCTAATCCTCCGCCTAGCGGCGCCAGCACACCAGGTTCTAGTCCCGGTTGGGGTGCCGGATTCTGTCCCGGTTGCCCCTCTTCCAGGCCAGCTCTCTGCTGTGGCCAGGGAGGGCAGTGGAGGATGGCCCGAGTACTTGGGCCCTGCACCCCATGGGAGACCAGGAGAAGCACCTGGCTCCTGGCTCCTGCCATCGGATCAGCGCGGTGCGCCGGCCGCAGCGCGCCGGCCGCGGCGGCCATTGGAGGGTGAACCAACGGCAAAGGAAGACCTTTCTCTCTGTCTCTCTCACTGTCCACTCTGCCTGTCAAAAAAAAAATGTTCCCTAAGTCTCACTGCCCTTGGGGCCGTCCCGTGGGGCCATCCCAGCTTCTACCAGAGCCACTTGCAAAAGAGACAAGGTCCCCTGAGGGCCACCTGTGTCCAGCCCTGGCCCCTGCACAGCAGCCCCCAGGAGAGTGTCAGGGAGTGGGGCACGGGGACAGAGCCAGGGCTGCAAGCCAAGACCCTCACAGAAACCCCAGGAGACCCAGTCGTGTCCCAGGAAAGGAGAGGAGCATTCATGGAGCTGTCCAGTACTGGAGGAAAAACAGCAGAGGCACAGAGATGTCCATGCCCCCAAAATAACAGCAGCAGCGACCCACCTGCAGCCTTGGACAGAAAGGAGAAGGAGGAGAGGGGAGGGGGGGAGGGGGGGAGGGGGGAGGGGGGAGAGGGGGAGGGGGAGAGGGGGAGGGGGGAGAGGGGAAGAGGTGTCTGCTGTGTGGGGACTCCACCGTTCACTGAGACCCCCGTCTGAGAGGGGGAGAGGGGGAGAGGGGGAGAGGGGGAGACGGGGGAGAGGAGGAGAGGGGGAGGGGGGAAGGGGAGAGGGGGAGGGAGTAGAGAGGGAGAGGTGTTCTACAAACGCCAAACCTCCAGCCCAGGCAGGAACTCGGGCTGGGTTTAGCTCTGACGTCCCAGCGGGGAGTTGACTGCATTAGTTCAGGGTGGTGAGGCTGGGCTTCCCCCAGTCACTGCCACTGTGCAAGGAGCTGGCTGGTGGGGCGGGCCTGGCGGAGACCCCGGGGCCTCACAGCTGAGCACAGGGCGTCTGAACCCCCATCCACGTGGCCCTGTGAGCAGCCGTGAGGCTTCCTTGTTCTCCCCAAAGGTGAGCACTGCCAGGGGGCGACTGGGCTCGGGACGGGGGGGGGGGGGGGGGGGCTCAGAGAAGGGCTTGGCAGGTGCACCTGCTATGTGCAAGTTGGAACCAAGGCACGCTGTCCTTGTGCGCTCATGGCTGCCCTGCTGTGTGGGGACTCTGCTGTTCACTGATACCTCCGTCTGCCGGTGCTCACCCATGTGGGCTCATTGCCCCTGACAGGGTCTGCAGGGGAGGCAGCGGCGGGTCAGGGTGACCGGTGGCTGCAGCTCCGTCTTGTCCCAGGCTCTCACAGGAGACAGGCGACTCCTCCTCCTGCAGCCCTGTGCCACTGCTGCCCCCACAGCCTCACCGGGGACCTTCAGAGACGCAGATCCAGGCGGGGTCTGAGTACAGTGCCCACTACCTCCCACCTGAGGGCCAGCCCAGCTCTGCCGCCCTCAGCTCAGCAGTGTCAACCTGCCAGACAGCACAGCAAAGTGCTATGGGTCGGTGCCCCCACAGCTCCAGAGAGCAAGTGAGGGAGGTGAGGGCAGAGGCCTCCTACACAGTCCCAACGCCCACAGCCAGGCGCCCTGGGGCGGCCTCCGTGGCCCCCACCTCCTCTCCACCACTTGCACCTGACAGCTCCCAGCTAAGGCCCAGCGTGGGTCCTACAGCCATGGCCACAGACACCCTCCCCGGGGACCGAGCTCGGAGCAAAGCCTGCGAGAGCCTCGGCTCTGCCAGGCTGGCTCCCAGGGGGCTTCCTGGGGGCAGAGGCGCCTGGAGGCTGGTGGGGGCCGGGGTTGGCACGGGGCTTCCCTGCGGCCCCTACACAAGCAGCAGGCAGGTCAGAGGGCTCCCGGAAGCACAGGGCTCAGCCCGTGGACCGGGGAGGACAGCCCTGCGGAGCCACGCCTCCCTGGGCAAGAGCATAGCACCACCTGCACGGAGAACTTTGGAGGGGCTTTGCTGACATCTGGTGGCAACTGGAGAAAGCCCGCTCGGCGGGAAAGGAATCCAGCTCTCACCTGCTGTGTCACCCGGGACACGGCACTGGAGCTGGCCCAGGACCGGCCCATGCCTCCCAGGACGACACATGCCTTGGAGGTCTCCCCGCCTGGCGGTGACGCCCAAGCCTGGCTCCCCGGGCTGACGCGTCCCTCTCGGGAGGAAGGTCTCGGGACGGCCGCAGGGGCTCCGAGGCCGGCAGCACTGTCTCCCACCGGCCAGGTAGGGGAGTCATGGGGAGCCCCTGAGTGAACTGACAGACCTGGGAAACAGGCCTGGGGAGCCAGGACAGGAGAGGCCGACTCCACGCTGCTCAGCACGGCGCCGTCGGGGCAAATCCCTGGGGCTCTTACTTACTTACTCGAGAGACAGACAGGAAGAAACAGAATCGTCTTCCACCCGCTGCTTCTTGCCCCACGCACCTGCCAAAGCCCGGGCTGAGCCAGGGAGCAGAGAACTCAGCCCAGGTATCCCCCTGGGGGGGTGGGCAGGGACCCAAGTCGCTTGAGCCGCCGCCTGCTGCCTCCGGGGTCGCACTGGCCAGGAAGTATGGCCAGCATTCGCACGCAGCCTCTCTGATCCAGGGTGTGGACGACGCAGAGACACCGTGACCCCACACTGTCACCTGCCCCAGTATGACACCAGCCCGATGGTGAGTCACCCCACCGCAGCAGTTCACCAACAACCGGCTCTAAAGAGACTGCCAGGACACGAACAAGGGGTAAGTCGGCAGCCAGCCTCCATCCTCCTCCAACACGGCAGAGCCCTGCGGACGGAGGACGGAAAGTAGGACCACAGCCCAGAGTGAAGATGGCTTTGCAGCGACAGATGGGACAGCAAAACAGTGTGCAATGTGAACACTCACAGTCAAGACGGCACACAGTGGGGCCACAACCCCTCACAGTCAGGATGGCACACAGTGGGGCCACAGCCCCTCACACACTCACAGGACAGCACACAGTGGGACCACAGCCCCACTCACAGGACAGCACACAGTGGGACCACAGCCCCTCACATGTTCACAGGACAGCATACTGGGAGCACAGCCCCTCACACACTCAGTCACACTAACAAATGTAGGAAGCAGGTGGACAGATGCCGTGAGGTGCGTTTGGCTGCTGGCCACAGCTGACCCCTGCTCTCTGCATTTGTGTGGTTACCACATGGTCCACGCTGCTGACGGTGACTAACCTTGGGCCAGACCCAAGACTCCAGGCCCATGAAGACAGCCAGACCCTGAGTGGCTCAGGGAGGACACAGCCGTCCCCACCACACCCAACCCACTGGCTGGACTCCTGGGCCTCCCAGGGCTTCCCAGCCTCAGAGTGTGCCGGAAGCCCTGTGCCCTGCGTCCCAGGAATGCAGGTGGTGGGCGCCTGGAGGCAGGACGCCCTGCAGAGGGGTCAGCGGCTGGCACCTGCCTCCACCTGGGCACGGGGACCCCAAGGCTGCTCCACAGTCCCCTGTACAGGTGCAGACATCAGACACCAGCTCATCTGCATGCAGACCACTTGTGGGGATGCACCACCCGAGCCCCAGATGCTCGGACCCCTCACTGGCCCTGACCCTGCTGCCCCCCACCAGGCGTCCTGCCCAGCCCAGGTCGCACCCTCCCTCACTGCTGTGGCACCCCTCGAGGTCAGTTACTTCCCAAAGGGCCAGTCACTGCCTCAGGAGCCCGTCTCAGCACGGAGTTCACTGGGGGATCAATCCGTCACCACGGGGGCCCCCGGCTGAGCCCCCGACCAGGGCCTGTAGCTGGCATCTATCTGAGACCTGACATCGGGGTCAAATCGTGGGGACCCTCCTCCAACCACCATGAGCAGCTCCGGGAGCCACGCACGTAGCAGACGGCAGAACCACCAGCCACAGCTCCATGCAAAGTGCAGCAGGTGTACCCCAACTGTCACAGCCACGCCCCAGAGACGTCAATCTTGTCAAAGCACTGGTTTAGCCTCTCAAAACTGAAGACGAGTCTTGTCCCACAGACAGATCTCAAACAAAGGTCACCTGGCCCTTGCCAGACTCAAGGCAGACCCTGAGGCTCCCTGGGTTCTGGAAGCTTCCACAGTGACATTCCAGTTGTCTCCGCTGGCCCAGACAAGATCGGGAGCCCAGCCCAGGACACCGTGCCGACCTCTCCCCATCCCTGCCCGGGGTCAGTGCTGGTCCCCCCACCCTTCTCAAAACCCTTTGGCTCTGTGGCTCCTGGCACTTCTGCACCCCCTGGGGCTCCCCAACCCCCGTCCAGGGCCATCCCTGAGCAGAGCTCTGCGGGAGGCTGGTGCCCCCCAGGAGCAGGCCTTTGTAGCTCTGAGCTCTCTTCCCTGGGCTCTCCAGGGCCCGCAGGACCACCCCTACAGGGTGAAGAAATTAACAACCAGCGTGAAGTTTCTCTTCTCCTGGCAAAGGAGAGAGGTTGAAAGGGCCCACGCTGGCCAACACCTGTCAAGACCCCAGGAGCTGTGCCACTGGCCGTGCCGAGCCCAAACCGCCACCCTTGGAGCTTGCAGCCCGTGACGAGGTACTGACCCGGCCTGGGGGTGGGCAGAGAGATCGCGGCCCCCGAGCCGTGATCACGCCTGAACACGCTTCCTGAAAAAGCTGTTCAAGGCGTCCTGTTCAGTGTTGCCGCTGGCTGCTCGCCTGGAAGCCCACAAGCAGCTTCTTCCCCACCGGGAACCGCGGGGTCACTCAGCGGGTGACTGTCACACCTGTGCTCTGGCCACACCCCCGCCTCGCACAGCCTTCTGGGAGCTCAGCTAATTTCCCAGGATCCCTAATGTCTGGGGCTCCCAGTGTCAGGTCTGTCCCACCTCCCTTGGGCTCCGTGATAGGCAAAGCTGAGCCCAGAGAATTTGGCTCCCTCACTCCTCCGGCTTTTGAGAACTGACCGTTTCTTTCCTCTGTCTTTAGACGTGGCCTCCACGGCAGAAGCTAACCGCCCCAGTCTGGAACACCCTAGGAGCAGCCGGCTCTCTGTCCTAGCCGGGCTCACCTGATTCCGCAGACCGGGCAGAGGAAGCTGAGCCGGGTAGGTAGCAGGTGTCAGGAGCCCCCCAGGCCCGGAGCACACAGGTGCTGCCACGGTTCGCGAGTTCCGACGTGAGCTCTGGGCACCCCCACTCTGCACCAAGGCAATATCAGATTATCCCTGGGAAATGACGCCGCTGGCAGAGGCGTGGGGAAGCCAAGCGCAGGGCTAGACTGGCCTGGGAGGAGACCCCATCAGGTGAGACTGGAAACACCGCGCAGGGACACAGTGTAGCAGCTGTGTGCCTGGGTGGGGTCCCGGCTCCACGTCTGCTTCCAGCTCCCCAGCAGGGCACATCTGGGAGTGTGCTTGGGTCCCTGCCACCCATATGGGCGCCCTGACTGGACTCCTGGCGCCTGCCTACGTCCTGGCCCAGCCTAAGCCGTCATAGGCATTTAGGGAGGGAACTAGTGAACTGCAGCTCGCTCGCTCTCTCTCTCTCTCTCTCTCTCTCTCTCTGCCTTTCAAATAACTAATTTTTTAAAGAGCTGGATTGGAAGAGGAGCAGCCGGGACTAGAACCACAGCCCATATGGGATGCCAGCATTCCAGGTGGAGGCTTAGCCAACTACGCCACATCGCCGGCTCCTAATTATTTTAAAATTAGAGAACTATTTTCCTGCCACCACATGTTTTCAGTGCAAGGGTCATGTACCCACCTCTAAACAAGGGTCAGATACACATCTCTACAGCCCCAGAGCCGGGGTCAGGGCCACCGCAGGGAGGTAGTGCACAGAGAAGGGTCTGACACACACGAGATACAGCGATGGGGACGCAGCCAGGGTCTGGGCTGTGCACAGATCTGCAGACGGACATGTGAGGGTCTGGCTTGCATAGACAGCAGGAGACGCATGGGCGCCTGGCGCACGCACAGATCTACCAACGGGCTCCTATGTCCGTGCACACACGCAGGTCTCTGCCTCTTGCATGGATCCAGATACGTAGATGGACATATAGACTGCGCGTGTAGACTGACAGAGACCCAGAACGAAGGCAGCCTCTCCTCTGACCCCCAGTGTCGCCCGAAGCAGAGCCACGTGGCAAGCATACCCCTCAGAGGAGAGGGAGGCATCACCAAGTGGAGGCACCAACTTGCAGTGAGCCGGACAGCCCACACCCACCCCCGACGGGACTAGAGCAGTCCCAACAGGGCCCTGCCACTGCCATCCGCCAGAGGGGCTGACCCAGGCCCACACGGGCTGACCCACGCCAAACCGCAAACCTGGACCCAGGATGAGAGGCCGGCTCTCCTGGCCAGGTGCACCTGTCCCAGCCAGGTGGGGCGGGACACAGGCGAGGCCCCAGGAGACCCTCACGTCCTGAGCTACAAAACAGCAGCATTAGGCCAGGTGACCTCTGGGAGGACCCTCCCCTAATCGCCCGTCCCAAAAGGGGCCCTGTGTGTCCTGAGCTGCCGTCCACGCTGAGGTGCAGGGAGATGCAATAGGAAGCCGAAGATCGCAACAGCTGGTTCCACTCAGGCTGGGGCCCTGGGAGTGGCCCCAGGCCACGTGACCACAAAACGCAGCCCAGGGCTGGTGGCCCCGGGGGCACAACCTGAGGCCGCCTCCCTCCTCAGGGGCCCCTCCGGGAGAGGCGGCTCCACCGCCAGCGAAGGAGCTGCTTCATCTTCACAACGAGGGAAAGAGAACTTCTGGAAACGGCAGCCCCGAGGACGGCTCCACACGTGCCCCAGCTCCTGTGGGTGCTGGGGGCCCAGCGCATCGCGTGCCGTGCACCTGCCCAGCAGGCGGGGCCTGGGGCTGCACTGAATACAGTGAGCATGGGGCGGGCGAGGTGGGGACCCACGCCCAAAGACAGTGGGGATCCTGGGGACCCAGAGCCCCGGCCCTGCTGCTGCACTGGGCTTCGGGACCCAGGAGCACCCCGAGATACAGGGGGTGCCAGAGGCTGCTCCAGCAGCCATTCTGGGCACAACCCCAGCCTTACCCTCCCCACGGGGTACCCATCTCCGGAGCGGAGAGAAGCCCACCCCCACCGCCCCACCCCTCCACCCACCCGGCTGCCCACGGGGCTTCCCAAGGCTGTGCCCCTGCAGCCCCTCCTGGCCTCTGTCCCTTCCTGGCCCAGCTGGTTCTCCTCCATGGGCCACCAATTCCCAGACCCAAACCCAGGGCCCCCCCGGAGCACCAGCTGCCCGGCTGCTTCCCAAGGTGACCTGTGTCCTGCCTCGGGGGGCTGCTGTCGGCGGACGCCCTGCTTCTGAGCAACACACCCACTCCAGAGCCGCCCCTGCCCGGCCGGCCATCCTGTCTCGCCCTCTCCTCACCTCCCTGTGTGCTCCACTCCAGGTGAAGCCCGCTGGCCACCACGGTTCCGTGTGCCAGCAAAGGCCGGGTCACAGGCACCTTCGTCCCTGTGTCTGGCACAGCGGCCATTTGTGGGCCACCTGGCTCCTCCCAGGGGCATGCAAGCCACACCCCAACTCCAAGGGCAGGGACTCTGCAGCTGAGCCCTGCCCGCCCCGGCCTGCCCACCCTCACTGCCTCTCCTGCCCTGGCCTCCAGGCCCCGACTGCTCACACCTCCCACAGCCGCCCCAGTGGCTCCACACTGCAGCAAGACTCACACCTCCTGACTCAGCCCCTGGCTCCACCCAACCCTCACCTTCCAGATCCCTGTTGAACGCCACCTCCTCCCCCAGACCAAGTCCCCAGCACAGGTGCCCACTGGCCACGCACACTGGGAGGGGTCCCCCGGCATTCAGCAAGCACTTACTAAACCAAGAAGGGGGTGGGGCTCATGCTCTGTCTAGCAAGGTCCCTCCCAGTGGAAAGGGGAAGAAGATGAGCCCTGATTCTGGACGGCTCCGTCATGGGGTGCACATGGGTGTGCGCATGTGTGTGCATGCATGTGCAGCATGTGGGGTGTGAACATGTATGTATGTGTATTGCAGTGTGTGGTATGAACATGCGTGTATATGTATTGCAGTTGGGGGTGTCGCTCCCCCTCTTCGTGGAGGAACGACACAGGACCCTGCGCTGTTCTTTCGTCTGCTCGGCCCTCCCCGGGTTTGCTGCTGGTTCTTCCCGGGTTGGCTACTATCCCTTCCACCTCCGTGGAAGGGCAGTTCCCCCTGCCACATTCCCCACTTCCGCAGGGGAGCGGCACACCGCCGGCCGGCTTTCTCGGGGGCTGCACGGGTTCCCTTAGATGTTCCCCATAGATGTTCCTGGTGCATGCCGTCTCTCTCCTCCTTTATAGTCCTCCTCCGCCAATTCCAACTCAGCTGCCCACACGCCGAGTACGCTGCTCTCCTCCAATCAGGAGCAAGTCCTACAGTTTATTGGTTGAACTGGAGGCAGCTGTGCGGAAGCTGTTTACTTCTCTCCCAGCGCCATATTGTGGGAGAGCAGATGCATAGAATAAGTCTTAATTCTAGTAACTCAGTCCAGTCCGGATTGCTCCCCACAGGGGGTATGAATGTGTGTGTGCATGCAGTGCAGCCTGGGTGTGAATACGTGTGTGCAAGTGTATGCAGTGTGTGAGGGTATGAATATGTGTACATGTGTGTGCAGTGTGTGGGTGGGAACCTGTATGTGCATGTATGTGCATTGTGTAGCAGTAAACATGTGTGTACATGTAAGTGCAGTGTGCCTGGGAGTGTGAACATGTGTGTGAGTGCATGTGCATTGAGGTGTGAACATGTATGTAAATGTGTGTGCATGCATGGGCAATGGGGTGTGGACATGTGTGTGCATGCATGGGCAATGGGGTGTGGACATGTGTGTGCATGCATGGGCAATATGGTTGTGAGCATGTATGTGCATGCATGTGCAGTGTGTGAGTGTGGATGTGTGTATGCATGTGTGCAGTATGTGGTGTGAACATTGTATACATGCATTGCAGCGGGTAGGGTACATACATATATGTGCAGTGTTGTGCTGTGAACTTGTGTGTACATACATGTGCAGTGTGGTATCAACATGTGTGTGCATTGATGTGTAGTGGGTTAACATGTGTGTACATGCATTGTGGGGTGTGGACATGTGTGCCACGCATGTGTATCCAGACCTGTCTGCATGGTACATAAGTTTTCACAGACATTTTGGAAGGACTTCAGAGAAGTCGTGAGGACCCATGAGCTCTGGGCTTGGAGTCACCCACAGGGCTCTTGTTGGACCACGTGCAGCTGCTCACCGTCACCGGCAGGAGCCTAAAGGGACACAAGGAGGCAGGTGGGAGTTCCACCATGAACCTATCGATCAGCACAAGTGGCCAGACTGAACGCACACGCATGTTGGCTGGGATCAAGCGTGGGAGGCCCCTGGAGGTGGCAGAGGTGAGACCCCCGGGGTGTCTACTGAGTCGTCAAAACCAGCAGTGGCTGAGCTGTCCACCAGCTGCCCAGGCACGCCGAGCACCTGCGGGCACGCTGAGCACCCGCGGTCACACTGAGCACCCGCGGTCACACCGAGCACGGTCACACCGAGCACCCACAGTCACACTGAGCACCCGTAATCATGCTGAGCACCCACGGTCACGCTGAGCACCCATGGTCACACCGAGCACCTGCGGTCACACCAAGCACCCACAGTCGCACTGAACACCCATGGTCACACTGAGTACCCACAATCACGCTGAGCACCCGCGGTCACGCCAAGCACCCATGGTCACACCGAGCACCCACAGTCACACTGAACACCCGCGGTCACGCTGAGCACCCACGGTCACGCTGAGCACCCGCGGTCACGCCGAGCACCCACAGTCACACCGAGCACCCGTAGTCACGCTGAGCACCCGCGGTCACGCCGAGCACCCATGGTCACACCGAGCACCCACGGTCACACCCCGCACCTGCCTGGGATCCTTCACAGCCGGCTCCTCCCGCAAGATCTCTGGTAAGATCCAGTCGTTCACGATGCTCTTACCCGTGCACTGTCCACGGTGCCTTACGTGGTAACAAGCTAAAAAGTGACCAAGTCCTCCAGGTTCCAGGCGAGCTGCGCCCGGAGCATGACTCAGCGACTCAGCAGGGGGCTCTGGGCCCAGGTGGATCTCAGGGAGGGGCTCCCCAGGGAGGTGGGGCCCCCAGACGCCTCCAGTGCAGTGCTGGGGGCTGCACTTGAAACGAGCGAGTGACTCAGCAGCCTTGCTGTGCCCCAGGGTGAGTCGGCAGGCTTGTTCAGGGGCCTGAGCCAGCGCCCATGTGGTGGCCGAGAGGCCCGGTGGCCGCGTGCAATGCCAGCATCCCACAGCAGAGCCTGGTTCCAGTCCCGGCTGCTCAGGCTCCCTGCTAACACCCCTGGAAAGACAGAGGACGCACACGTGCTCGGGCCCCTGCACCCACGCGGGAGACCTGGGTGGGTTCCTGGCTCCGGGTTCAGCCGGGCCCAGCCCTGGCTGTTCCGGGCGTGACCAGCAGATGGAAGATCTGTCTCCCTCTCTCCCTCCCCTCCCCCCTCTCCAATAAACGAATCTTTGCAGAAGCACGTAACTAGATAAATGCACAGTCACAAGTAACTGAAGTGCAGAGCTTCAAGTTAGAGGACGAATAGAGGGACGAACACTGGGGGTGAAATTCACCTGGGTCAGGACAGCAGCAGAGAGACAAGGTCGGAGACCAGGGACAGACACGCGGCCACCGCGGAGAGCAGCTGCTGCCACGGCAACATGTGTGCATGTGTGCATGACTGTGTGTGTGACTGTGTGAGTGTGTGTGTGACTGTGTGTGCATGTGTGAGTGAGCACGTGTGTGTGCATGTGTGTGCATGTGTGAGTGTGTGTGACTGTGTGCATGTGTGAGTGTGACTGTGTGTGCATGTGTGTGTGACTGTGTGTGTGCATGTGTGTGTGACTGTGTGAGTGAGCGTGCGTGTGCATGTGTGTGCATGTGTGCATGACTGTGTGTGTGCATGTGAGTGTGTGTGACTGTGTGTGTGCATGTGTGAGTGTGTGTGACTGTGTGTGCATGTGTGAGTGAGCATTGCGTGTGCATATGTGAGTGTGTGTGTATGTGTGTGTGTGCATGTGTGAGTGACTGTGTGAGCGTGTGTGTGCATGTGTGTGTGCTTGTGTGTGTGACTGTGTGTGCATGTGTGAGTGTATGTGACTGTGTGTGCATGTGTGAGCAAGTGTGTGTGTGACTGTGTGTGTGCATGTGTGAGTGAGCATGTGTGTGCATGTGTGTATGACTTTGTGTATGACTGTGTGTGTGCATGTGTGTGTAACTGTGTGTGCATGTGTGAGTGAGCGTGTGTGCATGTGTGCGTGCTTGTGTGTGTGCATGTGTGAGTGAGCGCGTGTGTGTGGTTGTGTGTGTGCATATGTGAGCAAGCGTATGTGTGTGACAGTGTGTGCATGTGTGAGCAAGTGTGTGTGACTGTGTGTGCATGTGTGTGTGACTGTGTGTGCATGTGTGAGCATGTGTGTGTGACTGTGTGTGCATGTGTGAGTGTGTGTGACTGTGTGTGTGCATGTGTGCATGACTGTGTGTGTGCTTGTGTGAGCAAGTGTGTGTGACTGTGTGTGCATGTGAGAGAGCATGTGTGTGACTGTGTACATGTGTATATGCACACATGTGTGTGAATATGTGTGTGCTGCCCACAGCAACATGTGTGCATGTGTGAGTGTGTGACTTGTGTGTGATGTGTGTGAGCATGTGTGCATGTGCATATGTGTGTGCAGCCCATGGCAACATGTGTGTGCGTGTGTGTGCATGTGTGAGAGTGTGTGTGAGCATGTGCGTATGTGTGTGTGCTGCCCTGGCATGTGGAGGGAGGCGGCCACAGGGCCCTGGCAGCAGAGGCCTGAGGCAGTGTGTGGAGGGCACGTGTGCAATGGGCAGCTGGCCAGGGATGAAGACACACACACTCATACACTCGCATCCATGCACACACACACACACAGATACATGAATCATACACTCACACACTTACATGAACCACACACACGCGTACACTAATATCACACACATTCACACACACACCCACAGTCACGTACTCACACACATTTACATACACACTCACACATCCACACGCTGTCATACACACTCACATACGATACATACTTGTACATCAAACACTTAACACACACATTCACATACTCATACATGCATACAGTCACACACATGCTCACACATACATGTGTACTCACATACATGTGCACACGTGCTCGCACACTTACACACATATTTTCAGTCAAACACATATACACATGCTCGCACACTTGCACACTTACACATACAGTCACACACATGTACACACAGTCACACACGCACACGCCTATACAAGCTCACGCTCACACTCACACTCACAGATCCACACCCCTGTCCATCCTCAGCTCGCTGGAGCGGTCCAGCCCCCGCTGACTCGCTCTCTGCGGCCTCGGGTTCCTTTGGTGACGGGAGGGCTGAAGGCCTCACCCGCCGCTACGCAGGAAGCCCTGGAAACGGCAGCAACGTTGGGTGTGGGGGCTGGGTGCCGAGCTCACTGCTGAGCCTGCGTGGTGCTCCTAAAATGGCAGAAAACAGGCAGAACTGCAGGCATTTGGCTCTGTGTTCCTCTGTGGGCCGTGGCTCAGGGCAGGGTCTGTGCCGGTCCCGGCCGGGGAAGAGGAGGCACCTGCCGCTGGGGCCCCCGAGCTCGGGGAAGGCCTGTGGGGGTGGGGTCCTTCAACGCAGCCCACACTTGCTGACTTCCTAGATCCTGCAACAGCCACGGAACAGCTCGTGCGTCCCCGCCCTCCGCTGCGGCCCGTCAAGGTCGCCCGTCCCAGCACAGCGGGGAGGGGCCGAGGACCCCCATCCCTCAGCGCCGTCCTGCCGGCCTCACCGGGAGCTGCAGCTGCTAAGCCCTGCGGGAATCAGTTCCGGGAACCAGGCGCCCAAGTCTTCAGGGGGGTCCCTGGGACGAGCTCATTTCTGCCCAAGCTGTGCTCACAGCTAAGAAAGCAGAACCGACCTCAGACGCATTCTCCCCAGGTGACAGCGGCCTGCCCCCAGCCCTTCTCACTGTGCCGAGGGCCACGAGGCGGCACAGCCCTGGGCCTGCTCCCTGAGGTTTGCAGGTTAGGGGAGGACAGCACCGATCTGGGCGCTGTTCCAGCATTTGGCCACTAGATGGCGCCAGGCCACAGACTCCCAGCAGACGGCCACGTTTCTGCGAGAAGGCCAGGGAGTGGTGCCCAGGGACCTGCTTGTGACCCTGCACATGACCACGAGGGAACCCGGGGCGACGCCCGGGGGTCCAGAGGGTGACATAAGAGCGAACCGAGCTCAGTCTGCTTCTGCGGTGGTGTAATGCCCATCCCCCACCTCCCAAAGGGACATAGGTCTCTTCCCTGCACTTCCCCCCAAGCAAGCCACAGCAGCCACTGGCAAGACGCCCCTCACCCCGGGGTGCCCCTCCCTTCAGAGGACACGGAGCCCCCACACCCCGACCAGCCCCCAGGAAGTGCCCGTGACTGCTCAGTTGTCAGGAGTGTCCTCCCCCATACACACCCGAGCTGGAAGTGACGGCAGCCATGTGCCCGGCCCCGTCCTGTGTGCCTATGAGGAGGGTCTTGGGCTGTGCACACCTGCCCCAGACAGGCTCACCCTCCGTCAGGCCCGCCACTGCCCTTTGCACCAGGACCGCCTGAGGGGTGGGCGTGCTGGGAGCAGGTGCACCTGTGCCGCGTGATGGACAGGCAAGACCAGGGCCTTCCCCCAACACCACGCCCCTGAGGTCTGAAATGCTCCGACGTTCACAGTGCTGAGACAAGCCCCCGTGTCCACCCCCGCCTCCACAAAGCCCTCCACGATTCCTGGTGCCAGGAGGAAATACAGGGACCAGAGCACTCCCTGCGGTGGTGTGGACACGAACGCCGGGGCCACACTAGGCTCTTGGGTTCCTCTGAGTGGGTGCCGGGAGCCACCTGGCGTCACACCTGGCGAACGGGTCTCATCCCGGCACTTCCCACCCACCTGCTGGCCCCTGGCTCCCCGCAGGACTGGGCCACCAGCAGCACAGACGGGACGAGGGTAGGGCCAGGCCTCCCCGGAAGCTTCAGAGCCTGCTGGCCTTGTGCAGGAGGAATTTGCCAGCATCAGATAGGGTGGTGTGTGGTCAAATGAAGGCCTGGCCAGAGCGAGACGCAGTCTGTACCACAGCGGTGAGGCGTTTCCAACCTGCCGTCCGGTGGAGTCTATGAGAGTGCTGTTCCGAAAATCAATCCTGTTCCTGCTATGTGACTGTTGTGATAGGCGATACAGATACAGGTGGACAGACACAAGTGGACACTGACACAGGT
The DNA here is from genome assembly GCF_964237555.1 of Oryctolagus cuniculus. NCBI lineage: Eukaryota > Metazoa > Chordata > Mammalia > Lagomorpha > Leporidae > Oryctolagus > Oryctolagus cuniculus. Next base: position 1,923,762 of record NC_091440.1, read on the forward strand.
GGACACAGGTGGACACAGACACAGGAGGACACTGATACAAGTGGACACATAGAGATACAGATAGACACATATACCAATGGATACAGATACAGGTGGACACAGGCTGACACAGGTGGACACAGACACAGGAGGACACTAATACAGGTAGACACAGATACAGGTGGACACAGACAGAGGTAGACACTGATACAAGTGGACACAGACACAGGTGGACAAAGATACAAGTGGACACAGATTGATACAGGTAGACAATATGCCAATGGACACAGATACAGGTGGACACAAACACAGGTAGACACAGGTGGACACAGATTGATACAGGTAGACCCAGGTGGACACAGATACAAGTGGTCACAGATTGATACAAGTAGACAGAGATACAGGTGGACAGATACGAGTGGACACATATAGATACAGGTAGACAATATACCAATGGACACAGATACAGGTGGACACAGACAGAGGTAGACACTGATACAAGTGGACACAAATTGATACAGGTAGACACAGACGCAGGTGGACACAGACACAGGTGGGCAAAGATACAAGTGGACACATATAGATACAGGTAGACATTATACCAACGGACACAGATACAGGTGGACACAAACACAGGTGGACACTGATACAGAAGGGTCAAGTCCAATACAGAAGACAGATACAGACCAACAGACAACACAGACCGCACACACTGGCCTCCCTCCACGCTGTGGACACCTTGTCTGCATCCACGGAACCCAGAGTGCGGCTCCTGCAGGACCCGCCTTCTCATGGCGGCACTGGGGCGCTGCACCCTAACACGGCCCCTCCCACGGGACCATGAAGGCCCGGTAAGGATCGCGCTCTCGGCCAGGTGCCCCGGGGAAGCTCAGCCTGGCCTTGCAGGAGGCCCCGCCCAGGAAGTGCCAGTCCCTGCTCAGGTCCCAGGTCCGAGTCGCCTCTGCAGGGAGTCCTCAGGCTTCCCCCGACCCCACCCCCGTGCCCCCGGGGGCCAGCACCGGCCTTGGCCGGTCTGCAGGTCTGCCCAGCGGGCACCCGAGCAGGAGCCCACTTGCAGAGGGAAGAGCGGCAACCACGAGGTGGGCGCTGCCGTCCGGACCGCGTGGTTGACCCTGAAATCAGCAGATGCCAGCGCACACCCCAGGACGGGCTCCAGGCCGTGGCCCACAGTCAGGGGACAGCATGGGCTCCCCTGCAAGGCGAGAGGAGAGCTGTGTCCCCAGAGGGACCGGAGTTGGAATCATGACTGATGTGCTGGCTGGGGGCCTGATGCCTCCGCAAAGTTCCGCGTTGGCAGCACAGAGCAGGTGCATGTTGGGGGCAGTGGGGGGGGCTGGTGGTTATCTTGGAGCTGTGTCTGGAAGTCTCCGGTCTGAAGCCCCAGGGGGCTGACGGCTGCCCGACAACAAAGACAAACAGTCCCCGAGACGCAGCTGGGGCCAAGCTTCCGGCTCCCTCCATGTGGACATGTGAGGCCCCCCCGGTGCCCACGAGGGCACGGAGCTGGGCAGGAGAGACGGCGCCCGACCTCACACAGAAGACAGAAGCTCCGTGAAGATGACCATGGTGACAAAGAAACACGGGGCTCCTCCTCGGCTCCCCGGGGAGTGGAAGAGGTGTGGTGAGAGGCCAGTGGCAGCTGTGGGTGGTCCCGCTGGTCCTGTCCCCACTCCCTGGGCCTGGCCACAGCAGAGGGGCAGCCATGCCACACACCTGCACACGACCCTCACAGCCCCAGCTGGAGACCACAGGCCAGGCCAAAACTCGCCCAGCCAGGAGCCTCGTCAGTGCCACCCAGCTCCACGCACAGGAAGCCGAGCCGGCGTGGGGACGAGCTGAGCCCACGTGTGAAGGGAGCCTGGGGGCACCGCGGATCTTCGCCGCTCTCACGTTCTGCCCAAGGCATATTCTGTGCGTAACTTTCTTTTGGTGGAGGGGTAATATTGTTACTGAACTACAATTGCCTTGCAATAAACTGCATTTGGGGCCGGCGTGTGGCACAGAGGATCAAGCTGTCGCTTGTGATGCCAACCTCTGCCTCTGATCCAGCCCCCTGGGAAGGCAGCAGAGGACGGCCCAAGCCCTTGGGTCCCTGCCATGCACGTGAGAGACCCGGATGGAGCTCCTGGCTCCTGGCATAAGCCTGGCCCAGCCCTGGCTACTGCAGCCATTTGGAGTGAACCAACACATGGAAATTGCCTCTCTCTGCCTCTCCCTCCCTCTCAGCCTCTCAATTCAGTAAATAAATCATTTTTCTAAATAACCTGCATTTATCCACAGTGTATGACTTCTGGGTTCTGACATAAATATACACGCATGAGATCGTACCCACAATGACGGCGGTAAATTGACCCACCTCCCCGAAACTTCCTCCTGCTCCGGTTCACCCTGCCGCCCTCCTAACGGTTACAGCGCCACCTAAAGGGAGGCTGAGTGGACGCAGCCTGCGGGCAGCTTCTCTCTGTCAGCGTGGCCGTCCTGGACGTCACCCGTGGTGTGCGTCGGGAGCGTGCAAGTCTTCGTTCCTGGAACATTCGTCGGCATTTTGCCACTAGCACTTAGTGTCTGGAAAAGTGACTTAGGAAGGAAGACGGTCCGTGCTGGCCCATGGTTTGGAGGCGCCCAGCTTTGCACAGACCCCATGGGACCAGGTGTCTGGCGAGGCCAGTGGGCAGCCCAGCGCCTGCACAGGAGGTCCACCCCGTGGCGAGCTGACAGACAGAGCTCAGAGCCCAGCTCCCGCCTGCCGAGGGCAGCCCCCAGTGACACAGGGGCGTCCCACCACACCCGTCCTCAAGTCCTCAACAGCACCTCGGGGTGCACCCCAGTCCCCTTAGCACCACTGACGCGGGGCTTGGGGACTGCGTGAAGCGCCGGTCCCTGCTCAGGTCCCAGGTCTGAGTCGCCTCTGCAGGGCGTCCTCAGGCTTCCCCTGACCCTACCCCCGTGCCCCCGGGGGCCAGCACCGGCCTTGGCGTGAGTTCACCACAACTTGTCGCCCAGGCAGCTGTGCAGACACATGGGGGCCATTTCCCCCGGGGCCACAGCAGAGGCTGGGTGCTCGTGTCCAAGTCTTTTCCCCCTTTGGACGGGCCCTGGAGGAGAACGGTTAGACCACACGGCAGGCGTGGGTGACCAGGTAGGAAACCGCCAGCTCTCATCTCGTCTTCGCTCCTGGGCACAAGCCCGTCAGCAGGGGTGTCTCTCCCGCTCTGTGGCTTGAGTTTTCGTTGTCTGGGAAGCACCTCGCGAGGAGCGGCCCTTACTGGTCTTGACGCAGCCGGATGTACCAGGTCTTTCTTTGGCCAGCGTGCTTTCGACAGCCTGTCTGAATTCCACCCAACCCCAGCGTGTGAAGATCTGGCTTCCGCCTTCTCCCTGGAGTTTCACAGTTGCGGGTTTCACGTCTAGGAGTGCCGGCTATTTGGGGCTCACTGTTGCTTGTGGTCTGAGCTACGGATTGAAGTTCTCCTACACCTCGTGAGGGTACACGGACTCCCGATTCTTCCGGAACGCTCTGTCGGCAGGACGGGCCTTTCTCCCCTCCACTGCCCCCCGTCCACAAGTGAGGGGGTCCAGCCCTCACCCACCCGGGCACCTGCCCTGCCGGCTGCTCTTCACACAACCTCCTCCCTGCATGTCAGACGGCGGTGGTGCCGGGGCCTGACCCTCCTCCTCAGAGCGGACCCGGCCGTGATGCCCACCAGGTGGCGTTAAGAACACCTCGTCCCTGCTACCCACCGCACACTGAGCGAACTGCTTGACTGGTGTGGCCTGGACCTTCAGGTCAACCTGGGGAGTCTCGGCAGCTTCGGCGTGCGGAGCCTGGTGCCTCTCTGCCCCCCGCACCTCTTGCGTCTCCCTCGGTTATGTGTCACACGCAGTCTGGCAAGTCTTTGTCCGCTTTATCCCAGGGTGCTCCACCCGACCTGATGCTAACGAGCGCTTTCTGTTTGGATCTCTGTGTGCCGATTTGCAGCGCAGAGAAACGCCATCTGCTTCCTCACTCCGGCCGAGTCGCCCTCAACCTTGCTAACCTCGCTGGTTAGGCCAGGAGCTGGGGGAGCGTTCTCCAATCTGAACGAGAGAAACCAGGGTGACGGAATACAGACCACACTGCTGCATTTTGCACGGCCCCCGGGAATGTAAGCCGAAGTCAGAGAACCTGCTGGGGAGGGCAGGAGGAGGAGCAGGGGAGGGGCGGGGATGCGCTCGCTCCCCTCACCCCTGTGTCAGACCTCACTGTGTCTCCATTAAGAAAACAGTTTGGTAAGTGGGAACTGAATCTCCTGTGGCCCGGCCGACGGAGGGGGCAGTGGCGCTGGGGCAAGGGCCCAGCCCTGGGAATCCACCCGTGCAGAAGGGAGGCCGCGGAAGAGAGGGCAGAGGGGAGGGCCGGGGAGCTCCGTGGTGGAAACACGCGTGTACCTGGCTCGAGGACCGGGAGCCCCTCCCTTGTGAGGGACTGGAGCCTCAACGAAGGCGAAGCGTCCAAGAAGGAATTTATATGAGAGGCGGACACTGCGTTGCTGGACGCCCCATTACGACCTGCAGCCACTCGACCCACGAGGGTGATGGCGCAGAATTAAGACCAAACTCGCCGCAATGAACAAGAAACACCGATGCAGATCTCCAACATCTGCAGCTGTGCGTCCAGCTGTGCGTCCAGGTGGCCCCTTACCCCGCGGGAGCTCGACGGGGCAGACCCGGGCCGTGCAGCCATCCTAGACCGAGCTGGGACGCCGTGGGGCAACCCTGCGTGGGGTCACTGAAGCGACTGGGCCTGGGGGCCTTTGTCCACCAAGGGCCATTTGGGCATTGGCAGCGTTGCTGGGGGGGCACACACCGTCACAGCTTCAAGACCAACAGCTTGGCTGTGGGGTCACTGCACTTCGAGTTCCGCCTGCGGCTGCCTCGGCAAAGCCACACAGACCTCAGCGGCTCCCACAGCTGGCGGGCGCAGACGGCCAAACCCCCGAGGGGAAGCGCGGGCAGGGGGCACATCTGGAAATGGCTGGTGTGAGGAGCTCGGTGACTCACACAAACAGGAGGGGCACACGCATGGCACACGGGAAGCCTCCTTAGAGCAGGCATGCGTGGCACACGGGAAGCCTCAGAGCGGGCATGCATGTGTGGCACACGGGAAGCCTCGGTGTGGGCATACACACATGGCACACGGGAAGCCTCAGGGCGGGCATGCGTGGCACATGGGAAGCCTCAGGGCGTGCACGCGTGGCACACGGGAAGCCTCGGGGCGGGCATGCGTGGCACATGGGAAGCCTCGGTGTGGGCATACACACATGGCACACGGGAAGCCTTGGGGCGGGCATGTGTGGCACACGGGAAGCCTCAGGGCGGGTGTGCATGGCACACGGGAAGCCTCCTTAGAGCAGGCATGCTTGGCACACGGGAAGCCTCCTTAGAGCAGGCACACATGGCACACAGGAAGCCTCAGGGCGGGCATACACGCATGGCACATGGGAAGCCTCGGGGCGGGCGGGCGTGGCACACGGGAAGCCTCGGGGCGGGCATGCGTGGCACACGGGAAGCCTCTGGGCGGGCACATGTGGCACACGGGAAGCCTTGGGGCGGGCGTGCGTGGCACACGGGAAGCCTCGGGGCGGGCGTGCTTCCCACGACCATGCTCCAAGAATCCTTGGGAAAAGGACGCCAGGTTTCAGTTCCCATGGGAGGTCTCTAAAGGCACACGCAGGGGGCCGCAGGTCACGGAAGCCAAGTTCACGGGTTGCACAGAGTTCTGCAGGAAGTCAAGCCCGTCGTCCGGCGCCACGAGCTCCCACCAGCCGGCTCACCTTCCAGATGCCTGCCACAGCTGGGGCTGGACCAGGCCAGCATCCGAAGCCAGGAGGTCAATCCAGGTGTCCCACGGGGCCCCAAGGCCCCGGTACCTGAGCCATTACTGCTGCCTCCCAGGGAGGCAGCCAGGAGTCCAAGCAGAGACCTGAACCCAGACCCTACGTAGCGGGACCCAGGAGACTCAACCGTGGGACCAAGGCCTGCCTGGAAAGAGGAGTCTCTAAGAAGGGGTACTGCTGCCCACAGAACCCCAACATGGCTTTGAGGCACAGAGGCAAGGGGCTGGGTGATTTTCCAGCAGATTTTCCGGGCAGGAGGTCTCCCTGTGGTCCCAAAGCTTTAACGAGACTGTAAAGTGACAGCCACAGCCTCCACCTACCTGGCAGATTATCACCAAGTGTGATGCAGTAAACCAGGGAGCAGGAGCGTGGGATTGAGTGAGACCAAGCAGTAACAGGGCAGGGCGGGCCGGAGCCCGCTGGCAGGTGCATGGGGCCTGCGCGCGCCTGTGCGTGACAGACTGTGGGGAGGGCGCGCGCCGCTGCCGCCGTGACCCCCACCCGGCGTCTGGACGCCCGCAGTAGCAGGCCCGGAGCCCGCTGGCAGGTGCATGGGGCCTGCGCGCGCCTGTGCATGATGGACTGCAGGGACAGCGCGTGCCGTTGCCGCCATGACCCCCACCCGGCGTCTGGACGCCCGCAGCGGCAGGCGCCGGTGCTGCTTCTCCAGGCCCAGCTGAGGCTCCGTCTTTCTCGCTATTTATTTAGGTTCTCTCGGGTCTCCTTTGCTCTGGTTTCCCCACATTTTCAGCAGGCGAGTGCGCTGCCCTCTGCTCACTCCACAGCTGCTCCCCGCTGGCTGGGAGCCCCCGAAGCCCTCGGGGGCTGTGGCTCCCAGCACAGGCCGGGACGAGCCGGGAGGTCCCACGGGCTAGGTCCTTCTCCACCCCTCACGGAGGGGACGTCTCGAAGCACCTCCGGCAGCCTGGGGGCATTTGTGCTCAGGTACCCACGACCCCCGCTTGCAAAGTAGCTAACAGAGTGGGCCTGCCCCACCCCAAATCATTTTAAAGATTTATTTATCTATTTGAAAGCCAGAGTTACAGAGAGACAGAGAGGTCTTCCATCTGCTGGTTCACTCCCCAGATGGCCTCAAAGGCAGGGCCGAGCCAGGGGCTTCATCCCGGTCGCCCACGTGGGTGCAGGGGCCCAAGCACTTGGGCCATCTCCTGCTTTCCCAGGCCGTAAGTTGGGAGCTGGATTGGAAGTGGAGCAGCTGAGACACGAACCGGCGCCCATACAGGATGCTGGTGTCATAGGCAGCGGCCTCATGTTTGTGGTCTTTAAACGGGGACCTGGGAGAACCGGAACCCCTGGGCGCTGTCGCTGGGAGCGGGGAATGGCACAGCCAGTGTGGAAAACTGCACGGCTCCTCAAAATGCAGTTACCACGGGATCCAGCAGCACCACTTCTGGAGAGGCTGACGGAGCACCCGGGATCGGGAGCTCCCACGGGCACCTGCACGCCATGTCTGTGATCGTCAAAACGCAGGGGCTGCCCGGGTGCCCACCCTCAGGCCTGATAAACAGCACACGGTCTCGGCAGGCAGTGGAATGGCATTCGATCCTGACACCTGTGACACCGGCGACCTGGAGGGCCTGAGCTCAGAGAAGCCAGCGTGGCAGAGGTGCAAATACCACAGGGTCCGGTGAGTGCCCGGGACCGGGGCAGAGGCCCGGGGCAACCACCACAGGGTCTGGCGTGTGCCTGGGGCCAAGGCAGGGGCGTGGAAACACAGACAAGAAAGGCAGAGGCCTGGGCTGAGGCCCACGGGAGGCACGTCCCCGCGTTTGCCACAGGCAATCAGCTTGCAACTCGCTTCCTCCTTAGTTCCCCTAGGAGATGGGCGCCCTCGTTTTGGCACAGAGACTTCGGCCATCTCCTTCCTACTCAAGCCCATTATTGAGAGCAGTGCTGGGAGCGAGGAGAAGCATCGTTGAAATGAGAGCTTTCAAAAGCCGGGATCGCGCCGCAGGAAAGTACCATGGTGTGAAGTCACCGCGACCCCCAGCAAGGCCCCGGGAAGACAGAATAAGGACTCCTGCGAACAGCGAGAAAAACAGGAGCCAGGCCGGTCTGTGGCTCTCCTGCCCTGGAGCAGCAGCCACGCCAGGCCACGCGTGTCCCCGCCGGGACAGCAGGCAGTCGCCGTGTGCTGGCCGTGGAGAAGAGCCAGAGCTTGGAAGGTGGCGGCCACGCCCCGTCCTCCACAGCAGAGGTGAGGGCTGGCCGGTCCACTCCCACGCCACCACGCCAGGCGCTGCTTTCCGCCGGCCGGGCCGCCCACAGGCTCCTCGCTGCCCCGCCCCAGGCCTCCCTCTGCTCCCCAGCACCTGGCACGTCACCCACTCCCTCCACCACCTTCCCGCCAGTGTCCTGGGAGCCCCTCACTCTTCACACCCTGCCACTGAGGACCTCATGCTGACCCTCATGCCCCCCCAACCGGTCACCGAGTCCTGAAATCCCCTAAATCTGACCATAGCCTCCTTCCTCACTGTTTCTCCACGTCGGGCCTCGGACACACCTGCCCCCTCTGCCTCCAGCCTGCTGGCCCTCCCTCACCTCCTCACCCACCCACCCATCCATGCACCCATCGATACATCTACCCACCCATCGGCACATCCATCCACCCACCTATACATCTATCCAAACACCCATCCACCCATCCACCCACCCACCCATCCATCCGTGCACCTATCTATACATCTACCCCCCACCCATCAATCCTCCCGTACACCCACTCACTCAGCCATCCCTCAATACACCTGCCAAACCACCCATCAACACATGCACTCATCTACACAGCCACCCACCCACCCATCCATGCACCCATCGATACATCTACCCACCCATCGGCACATCCATCCACCCACACACCCACCTATACATCTATCCAAACACCCATCAACCCATCCACCCACCCACCCATCCATCCTCCCGTACACCCACTCACCCACCCATCCATCCATGCACCCATCAATACATCTACCCCCCACCCATCCATCCTCCCGTACACCCACTCACTCAGCCATCCCTCAATACACCTGCCAAACCACCCATCAACACATGCACTCATCTACACAGCCACCCACCCACCCATCCATGCACCCATCAGCACATCCATCCACCCACCTATACATCTATCCAAACACCCATCCACCCACCCATCCATGCACCCATCAATACATCTACCCACCCATCCTCCCACACCACACCCACCCATGTTCCCATCCACTCATACATCAACCCATCCTCCCATCCTCCCACTCACTCAGCCATCCCTCTAATAGACCTGTCCACCCACCCATCAATACATCTACTCATCTACACAACCACCCACCCACCCACTCATACATCAACACATGGTCCCACACTCCCGCCCACCCACCCACTCATCTGCACAGCCACTCACCCACCCCTCCACGCATGCATCCATCCACTCGTATGCCCACCCATCTGTTTACCCACTCACCCATCAACCCTTGCACCCACCCACTAACCCAGTTACATCCGCTCGTGCACCCTCCTACCCATTCATGTGTGTGTCTGTCCATTCATTCACACACCCACCTACATGTCTTCCCAGCCACCCACCAACCCCTCTACCCATCCAGGCACCCACCCAGCTAGATACTCACCTGCCCGCCCACCCATCCAGCCTTCCGCCCACCCAGGGATCGCACCACAATCACTGTGCTCTGCCTAAAGGGAATGCCTCCCACGTGAATTCCAGACTTCTCAGAGGAGACACGGATCCCCGGCAGCCCCGCCCTTGCTCACTGTCTGGCCGCCCTCTCCAGCTCTCCCTCCACCTGTGCCCACCACGCCCCACGCACGGAGGCCGCCACACTCCGCAGGAAGTCATGCTCTGCTCCCAGTCGCAAGCATGCCCAGTCCCAAGAACAGACCTGACGGCCTCAGCCCTTTCTGGCCGGGCTCCAGGCCTCAGCTCAGCTGTGACTTTCTGGTTCCCGGCTCTGGCACGGTCCCGACAGCTTCTGCCGGTGCCGGGTGAGATGAGCCTCGTGTGACGCCTGGACACAATGCCCTGCACTTCCTAGCTGGGGAGTCTCTGGCGAGTCCACTGACGGTCTGGGAGACCCCCACACCCCGTGCGTATCCCCACACCCCTTCCCCACAGCTCCTCCTGCTCGCTGCACGCCTCGCCCTGCTCCCTGCTGGCCTGAGGCTTCGAGGGCAAGTCCCACCTGGAGCACAGGTCTCAGTATGGGCCCCGCAGTACCACCAGGTGGAAGGTGGGCCACTGAGGTCCGGCGGAGTTGGGGAACTTGTCCAAGCTGACGTCCTTACTAAGCACGGCAGGCGGCTCACTCACTGGAAGCACGCTTCCCGGGAAGAAGGTTTGCCAGAATCTGGAGGGACTGCGGGCCATTTCAGACCCAGAGAACAGCCGTGCGGTGCCCAGATTGGTGACGGGAGGCTCGTGTGGCTGGAGCAAGCACCGGTGTCACCCCGGAGCCCCAGAGTCGCTGTCGGGAGCGGGAGGGGCGGGCTCGGGGTGTGCATGTGCGGAGCCCACAGAGACCCCAGCAGAGCCGACGGGAGGTAGCCTGGGCAGGGGCATTGCTCCAGCCCCTCACCACACACTCCATCATCTGCCTGCTGCCACACGGCCAGGACCCCTGCCCCGGGCGTCGCCGCCGACTCCTCCTGCTCAGCCGGCCCGAGGCTCCCAGGGCTCCCGGGCAGAGCCTGAACTAGACACCACCCCTGCCTCCAAGGCTTGGGCTCCTCCTTCAGGCCCCTATTCCAGATCATTCCAGATCATTCCAGATCTTTCTCAACGATTCTCTTCACTTCTTGTTTAACACACTTTCGTTCCTGACTTCGAGACCCACTACAATCAAGCATTTTCAATAGTTCACGTTGGTCCTGGACAAGGCCAACAGCGGCCAGCGCCTGGCCAGCACTCTCTCTGCCTGTGCTGGACTTCGTGAAGCCCCGCCCACGGCACCCCAGGAACAGTGAGGCCTTGCATCTGCTGGTTCCCTCCCCAGATGGCCGCAGCAGCTGGACCTAGGCCAGGCCAAACCAGGCGTGGCGCTCCATCTAGGAGCCTTGTGAGTGGCAGGGGCCCAAGCACTTGGGCCATCCTCTGCTGCCTTCCCAGGCGTGGTATCTGGACGCTGGATGGGATGCAGAGGAGTCGGGACTCAAATCTGTGCCCCAGCAGGGGACGCTGCTGTCGCCAGTAGCAGGATGGCCAGTGCCCCCACGCCGGCCCCCGCCCATGACTGGTTTCCCAGCAGCTGTCACTCAGATGTCTTTCTCTGTGCTCCTCGTCGTCTGACTTCTTGTTGTCACACTGGAAGCTTCCGGCGGCGGGGGGGGGGGGGGGGGCGGGGGGATGATGAAGTGTTACAACAGAGCTCAGTGGCTAACCGTTGGCCAGGGAGACTGGGTGTGCAGGAGACCTTCAGCTCTGGGACGCACAGTGTGGTGGCTGGGTTTCAGACATGGGGTGGGAAGCAGAGGAAAAGTGGCTGTAGCTGGCTCTCAGACCGGAAGAGCCTGGCCCAGAGAGGCCGCACAGGGCCATGGACAACACAGAGCCGACGGGGCATGGACGCCATCTGTGCGCTGTGCTGGTGGCAGGAAGTCAGCAGGCACAGATCCCGGCCACACTTGGAAGGAGGTGAGGGTAGAAAGACAGCGGCACTCACGTCCACCCAAGCAGGAGAGGAACAAAGGCAGTCGGTGGGCACTGGACAAAGTCCCCAGCAGCGGAGGGGAGGCAGGGCCCGGGGCAGCCTGAGCCAGGCCTCCAGGCGCAGGGAGACCCATCAGGAGGCGGGGGAGGCCCCACCGCCAGCGAGGTGGGCACAACACAGGACGCCAGGGGCTGCAGGGGTGAAGCTCAAGTCCTCTGAGAAGTTCACCTGTCAGCGCCCAGGGTCTGACACAAGCAGGAAAGGCACAGGGGACACAGCCTTGCTTCCCCCCACTGACACACACAGGCCGAGAGGGAGCAGCGCTGACCTCAGTGGAAGCAACGATGCGTTCGCTCCACTGAGTAGGAAAACCCCCCTCTGGAGCAAGTGCCGTTCGGATCTGCTGTGCCACACCTGACATGAGCACCACCTCAATACTAGATTGTGAAGAAGAGACTGAAAAATGCCAGAAACAGAAAAAAAAATGACTGTAGGTAATCAGAAGTAATCAGAAGCAAATCCATGAACTTAAGAAATCCATACATGACATGAATAAAACTTTTCCCAAGAAATGGAAATTTTTAAAGAGAAATCAGAATGAAATATTGGAAATGAAGATTGCAATAGAACAAATGAAAATGGTGGTGGAAAGCCTTAACAACAGACTCGGTGAGGCAGAAGGAAGAATGTCTGGGTTAGAAAAAAATCTCTGGAAATTTCACAGACCAAAAAAGAGAAGAATAAGAAATTAAAAAACTTAAAATAGGTGTCAGAGATCTATGGGATACTATCAAACGACCCAACATGTGGCTCTTAGGAGTTCCTGAAGGCGAAGAAAGAGCAAAAGGGTTAGAAGGCTTATTTAGTGAAATAATTACAGAAAACTTCCCCAATTTGGAGAAAGAAAGGGATACCCAAGTACAGGAAGCACAGAAAAACCCTAGTAGACATGACAGGAAAAGGTCCTCACACCACACACTGTAGTCAAACTCTCCACACTAAAACATAAAGAAAAGATTCTAAAATGTGCATGAGAGAAATGCCAGATTGCTCTCAGAGGATCTGCAATTAGACTCACAGCTGACTTATCAGAAACCCTACAGGCTAGGAGAGAATGGTGAGATACAGTCCAAGTCTTAAGAGAAAAAAACTGTCAACCCAGAATACTGTACCCTGCAAAGCTCTAATTTATGAATGAAGATGAAATAAAGAGCTTCCATGACAAACAGAAATTGAATTTGTCACCACTCATCCAGCCTTGCAAAAGTGGCTTAAGGATGTGCTACACACAGAAACGTGGTCATCACTATGAAAGAAGGTGAAGGCAGACAATCTCCCAGTAAAAGTACAAAGGAAATCCAAAGTACACAATAGGAATAGTTATGGAAAAATGGCAGGACAGCCAGCACCGCAGCTCACTAGGCTAATCCTCCACCTGCGGCGCCAGCACCCCAGGTTCTAGTCCTGGTTGGGGTGCTGGATTCTGTCCCGGCTGCTCCTCTTCCAGTCCAGCTCTCTGCTGTGGCCCGGGAGTGCAGTGGAGGATGGCCCAGGTGCTTGGGCCCTGCACCCCATGGGAGACCAGGAGGAAGCACCTGGCTCCTGGCTTCAGATCGTTGCAGCGCCAGCCGTAGCGGCCATTTGAGGGGTGAACCAACGGAAGGAAGACCTTTCTCTCTGTCTCTCTCTCTCTAACTCTGCCTGTCAAAAAGATAGATAGATAGATAGATAGAAAGAAAGAAAGAAAGAAAGAAAGAAAGAAAGAGAAAGAGAGAGAGAGAGAGAGAGAGAGAGAGAGAGAGAGAGAAAGATAGATAGATGAATGGCAGGGCAAAGTCACTACTTATCAATAGTCACATTGATGTAAATGGCCTCAACTTTCCAGTTAAAAGGCACAGGCTGGCTGAATGGATTAAGGAACAAAACCCATCTATTTGCTGCTTACAAGAAACACATCTTTCCAACAAAGATGCATGCAGACTGAATGTGAAAGGATGGAAAAAGATATATCATGCCAACAGAAACCAAAAAAGAGCTGGTGTAGCCATCCTAATATCAGACAAAATAAACTTTAACACAAACACTGCTAAAAGAGACAAAGAAGGGCACTATGGAATGATTAAGGGATCAATTCAACAGGAAGATGTAACTATTATAAACGCATATGCACATAATTACAGGGCACCAGGCTATTTAAAAGATATGTTAAGGGATTTAAAGGGAAATATAGACTCAAATACAATAGTATTGGGGGACTTCAATACTCCACTTTCAGCAATGGACAGATTAATCAGACAGAAGATCAACAAAGAAACAGCAGATTTAATCGACACTATAGCCCAAATGGACCTAACATATCTACAGAACTTTTCATCCTACAGTTGCAGAATACACATTCTTCTCAGCAGTGCATGGAACTTTCTCTAGGATTGACCACATACTAGGCTATAAAGCAAGTCTCAGCAAATTAAAAAAAAATCAAAATCATACCATGCAGCTTCAGGAAGGACAATGCAATGAAGCTGGAAATCAGCAACTCAGGAATCCCTGGAGCATACGCAAACACATGGAGACTGAACAACATGCTCCTGAATGAACAAGGGGTCATAGAATAAATCAAGAGAGAAATCAAAACCCAATTCTTGAAACAAATGAAGACAACAACACAACATATCAAAGCTTATGGGAAACAGCAAAAGCAGTGTTAAGAGGAAAGTTTTTAGCAGTAGGTGCCTACATCAAGAAATTGAAAAGCACCAAATAAATGAGTTATCAGTGCATCTCAAGGACCTAATAAACCAATAGCAAACCAAACCCAAACAACAGATGCTGGTGAGGATGTGGGGAAAAGGTACCCTAATCCACTGGTGGTGGGAGTGTAAACTGGTAAAGCCACTGTGGAAGACAGTTTTGAGACACCTCAGAACTCTGAATATAGCCCTACCACCGGACCCAGCCATCCCACTCCTTAGAATTTACCCCAAGGAAGTAAAATCAGCAAACAAAAGAACTATCTCCACCTCCATGTTTATCGCAGCTCAATTCACAATAGCTAAGATATGGAATCAACCCAAATGCCCATCAGCTGAAGACTGGATAAAGAAATTATGGGTTATGTACACCATGGAATACCACACAGTGGTTAAAAAAATGAAATATTGTCATTTGCCACAAAATGGATGAATCTGGAAAACACCACACTTAGTGAAATAAGGCAGTGTCAAAGGGACAAATACCACGTGTTCTCCCTGACACCTCACAGACCACCTAAAAGGAGACCTGTAGAAGTGACACTGACACTTTGAGAAGCAATGACTTGAGCTGCCCTTGTCTTGACTGTAGAGGAACAGTTTTGTTTTTTTTTTTTTCATATAATTTGTTGAACGTTTTACTTAGTACAGAGTTAATCATATGTGTATAAAGTTAACTGAAAATAGATCTTAGTAAAAACATGAGTGGGACTAGGAGAGGGAGGAGGGAGTAGGGTTGGGGGGGCGGGTACCGAGGGAAGAATCACTGTGTTCCTAAAGTTGTGTTTATGAGATGCATGGAGTTTGTACTCCTTAAATCAAAGGTTTCTGGGAAGGTGGCATCTGAATTACAAGCCCCTGGTCAACAGGCCAGGTGTGGTCCTGCAGGTGCATGGCGCCCTGGTGGGCAGGCCAGGTGTGGTCCTGCATGTGGACAGCACCCTAGTGGACAGGACAGACATGGTCCTGCAGGTGCATGGCGCCCTGGTGGGCAGGCCAGGTGTGGTCCTGTACATGGATGGCACCCAGATGGACAGGCCTGGTGTGCTCCTGCACTGGACAGTGCTCTAGTGGACAGGACAAGCACGGTCCTGAATGTGGATGGCACCTTGATAGACAGGCCAGGGGTGGTCCTGCATATGAACAGCACCCTGGTGGACAGGCCAGGCATGGTCCTGCATGTGGATGGCGCCCTGGTACACAGGCCAGGCGTGGTCCTGCACGTGGACAGCGCCCTGGTGGACAGGCCAGGCATGGTCCTGCATGTGGACAGCACCCTGGTGGACAGGCCAGGTGTGGTCCTGTACATGGACAGCACCCAGATGGACAGGCCTGGTGTGGTCCTGCACGTGGACATCACCCTAGTGGACAGCACCCTGTGGACAGGCCAGGCGTGGTCTTGCATGTGGATGGTGCCCTGGTGGACAGGCCGGGCATGGTCTTGCATGTGGATGGTGCCCTGGTAGACAGGCCTGGCATGGTCCTGCACATGGACAGCACCCTGGTGGACAGGCCTGGCGTGGTCCTGCACATGGACGGTGCCCTGGTGGACAGGCCTGGCGTGGTCCTGCACATGAACGGAGCGGGGAGGGGCCCAGGGTCCCAAGTCCGGTCTGTGTGCCGTCTGCACTTCACCAGCATGGGAGAGAGCAAAGCCCACCAAGAACACCAGTGCCACCAGGGAGAGCTCTGTAGGTGACGCCCACAGCAGACGGGGGTTCTACAGCCACATGGGGGAGAAGGAAGGACGTCGGGGCAGCACGACGGCTCCCGACTCCCAGCATCCTCCTCTGCTCGCATTTCTGCCATTGTTCCGAGGGCCCCGTGTCACAGCCGTCCCAGCTGTCACAGCCGCTGCCTCCCCCCAGCAGGTGACCTCAGGGAGAGGCTCCTGTGGCCCCGGGTAGTCCCAGGACAGCCGTGGTGGCCAGGGGAGGCAGCCCTGGGCCAGAGCGCGTCCCCACTGGAGCCCCTCGCACACAATCACGCAGCTCCCTGAAGAGCTGCTCTGTTCTTTCCTGGTACAGGCGAGGGGAGCTCTGCTGGGGTTTCAGGACCTGGTCCCCACTCCCTCCGAGCGGGGAGGACTCGCACACACACACATGTGCACACACACACGCACACACATGCGCACACGCACACACACTCTCTCTCTGCTGTGGCCTCACAGAGACACCAGGGGGCAGCGCCGGCGTTGCAGAGGGAAAGGACCAGGCACCACCTGCAGGTGCAGGTCTCGGGTGTTGGCCAGAAGCATCACATAGTCTCTCACTGTTGCAGAGCTGCATGGCAGAGGCCACAGCGGTGACTGCACAGGTGCCCCAGCTGTGCCCGCGGGGAGCGTCTGGTGCGCTCACCACCAACAGCAAGCGACACACACCTCCGGGCTGGACCTGGGCTGCCTGGGCCCCGTTCCCAGCCTGCACTCTGCAGGGTGGGTTCCTTGGGGACAGGCAGAAGGGAAGAAAGGGGGGAACGCATCTCTTCTCCACAGACCCCGCCCTCCCTCTCTACCTCTGTCCCCAGCCGGTCCTGAGCCTGCAGCACAGTCCCCTCCCTCCCACGCTCCTGCTCCACAGCACCCCTGCCACAGACCCCAGCACAGGTGCAAATGAGACCAAAACAAACTCAATCCGGGAGCTGCCTGTCCGGCGCCCGTGACCTCACACGGTCAGCGGCCTCTGCAGTGCACACGGAGAGGACCCGTCCACCACCCAGAACCTTCCGTTGAAGGCCAGAAATCACTCCACATGTGCCAAGCCGTCCCCCTGGAGGGAGGAGAGGACAGCTCGTGACGTCACAGGCACAGGGGCAGCTGCTCAGACCCTGGTCCTCCCCCCCCCCCAGCCCTTCTCCTGTGGCAGTCTAACCAGATGTTTGCATGCCTGTACTCTCTGAAAGGTCACAGACGTGACCGGGGCTGCTGAGGGTCCCGGCCAGGTACACACGGCAGATCCATGTGGCACTCCTTGGAGTCTCTGCCAACAGAGGCGGGGGCAGCAGCAGTGTTCCCAGGACACGGGTCAAGTTCCTGAGGCTCTCTGGTCTGTCAAGCAATCCACACACAACCTCCACCTCTGGGCGTTTCTGTTTAAAGACGCCTGGTTTAATATGCATCGCTGACTTTATTTTTTTAAAGGTTTATTCACTGGGGCCAGCATCGTGGCATAGCATGGTTAAGCCACTGCCCGCAAACCTGGCTTCCCACATGAATGCCGGTTCCTGTCCCGGCTGCTCCACTTCCATCCAGCTCTCTGCTACTGTGCCTGGGACAGCAGCAGATGGGCCAAGTGCTTGGGTTCCTGTACCTATGTCAGAGACCTGGAAGAAGCACTGGCTGGCAGAGAGCGAGAGCTTCCATGGCTGGTTCACTCCCTGAATGCCCACAACAGCCAGGGCTGGGCCAGACCAATGCCAGGAGCCCAGAACCCCGTCCTCCTGCATGGGTGGCAGGGACCCGAGCACCAGGACCACCGCAGCGGACTTGTTCAGGCCGAACTCCGGCCAACAGCACGGCCGCGCCCGCCTGAGGGCAGCCGTGTGGCACACGTGTGTTCTGGCACACACCCCAGCCTCCTTGCATGTGGGACGCTGCAGGCAAAACCCGGAGCACGCAGACCGCACGCTGTTACTCCAGGGTCTGAAGTGAAAGGTCCCAGTCCCGACAGGAAGACCCTGCGCAGGCACTCAGGACGTCCCCACCTGAGCCGCATGGGACCAAGCTGAGCTAAGCGGGACGCAGACATCCCCGGGCCTCCCGCAGACCTGCATGCCCTCCCGGGAGGCATCCACCCAGGGCCCGTGAGCACCAGGGCACTGGGCCCGCCCTCGCCGCCACCCCAGATTCCCCAGGTCAGGGAAGCTGAACTGGCCTGCACGTCCACAACAGGTGCTCTGGGAAGGTTGGGGTTCCTAGGCCCCACAGACCACGCCCCATAGTCCCCCACCTCCCACTCGCTGTGTGTGCATCTAACTCCACTGCTATTGGGGCTGACGTGTGAGGGACCGAACACTGAGTAACCCGTGGGTCACCGTGGCCACTGGCCGGATGACCCACGGAGCCACGCCCCACCCCCAAACCCCTGACCACGCCCCGCAGCCCCCACCTCCCACTCACCATGTGTCCATCTAACTCCATCGCTGTTGGGGCTGACGTGTGAGCGAGGAACCACCCGCTGACTAACCCATGGGGTCACGCCCCACCCCAAGACACCTGACCATACCCTTGTTCTTGCTGCTGAATGTCCCACCAAAAAGCCACACCTGCAGTGGGGGGGCAGAGGGAGCTGCCCCCCTCCACCCTGGGGCTCCCTTGTGGCCGTCACTGGGGGTCTCAGGCCTTGAGGGGGGCTCCCTATGGATGCCCACCACCCTTGGGGACTCTAACTGCTTCCCCACGTGGTCTTCCATGCGACCTCTGACGGCCCGGACCAAGCGAGAGCCGGAGCTGGAGCAGGCGCCAGAGCGAGCCGCCCCAACCCTGGCCCCGATGCCGCCCTATAGCCCCGTCCTGAGGGGGCCGCTGGTCATTCTCCATGGCCACACCCAGTCTGGGACGTGCTCCAGTTCAGGGGAAACCTGGGCGACCCCATGGGGGGGCTCAGCTCAGCCTCGTCTGTTTCCATCACTCACAAGAGTAACTGGGGGTCCCCCCACGGGAGACCCAGCACACACTGGGAATGCCTTTCACCGACGTGGGCAGCACAGGACACCCGTGGAACATCTTCCATCTCCACGGAGCCTTGGGGGGACGGCGTTCCCCAAATCCTCGTCACTCAGCCGCTGGCGTGAAATGGCCCTTCCGGAAAGAAAGCCCAGCTGTGGCCAGGGCCTCTACCAGGAGCCTGGAGCGCGTCCGTTCCCGGGTCTCCCCGGACAGCAGCGAGCGGGAGCCCGGACCCGGATGCGTTCCTGGTGAGTAGTGGGGGGCAGCACCCCGCATCCACCCTCGGAGCCGGCTTCTGAGGCCCTCACGCCTCCTGTCCCTGGCCCTCTCAGAACACGTGACCAGCGGTGACTTCCGATGCTGCCATTCAACCAGAGCCTGGCCCCACCAGGAAGCGGAGAGGCGAGAGGCGTGGCGGGGGTCTGCAGGTGCCTGCTGGCTGCTCGCGGTTCTGGCGTGAGGCACCTGTGCGGCTCAGGCTCGGCTCGGGCACGCCTTCCCCTGCCTGTGTGATAAGGAGCCAACCCTGCCTTCCATGCCCATGGCGAGGGGGACAAGGACGCGGACCCTGTGACTGTGGACGTCCAGCTGCTGTCCGGCACGGGCAACCTGCTGGGTCCCAGGTCCACTGAGCTTCGAGCGCTCAGACTTTGAAGTGGGGTGGGGTGGGCTTGTTAAGGGGCGGGATTTGGAGCTGGAGGTGCAGGAAGAAATCTTGGGAAAAGTTGGGGCAGCAGCCGCCCCCCAGGGGGACACAACAGAGGGGTCGGCCTGCCTTGCTCCCGACCAGGGGTCTTGCGCTGTGCATGTGAGCCCACCGCCTCCTCAGACCTCCCACTCACAGCACACAGTCCAGGGCCCCAGGATACCTTGCGCCAGACCTGGGGCTGTGCGAGTGGCCCTGGGGTAGACAGGGACTGACACAGGGGCCAGAGCCCAGAGGAGCTGAGGTCTCGGGGTGCAGGGGCCGAGGGCACAGGTCCAGCTGGCTGCAGATCACTCCACCGTGCCTGGTACTGCTGCCGGACACGCGATCACCGGTGTGTGGCGCTGCTGACCCAGAGTGTCTGGGAGAGGGCTGACCGCCCATGGACAACACACGGCTGCGTCCTGCTCCCCTAAAGTGCACACGCGGGGCCCCACGGCCGGCCAGCCACGCCCCCGTGCAGGTGCTTTGCGCCTTCCCCTGGTCGGGTTCCGCTCTGCTGAGCGTCCAGGAAGGGCCAGCACAGCCTGCACCTCTGCGGCCCAGGACACGGGACCCCTCCCCCTGCCTCCCCACCTCGCGTTCAGTCCTCTCCCCACAGGGGTCCTCCCTGTCACGGGGCCTGCGCGACGTGGAAGCAGCCAGACCCGGCAGAGCGCAGGAGCGCAGCGAGAGCGAGCCCCGGCCTGCGGAGGCCGCGCGGTGAGGTCTGGTCAGCTGCAAATGCCGGCGTCACCGTGTTGCGCCTCCTCGCCGCCAGGGGGCGCTCGTCCCATTTTCCAGGAATAGCACAGGTGCAGGCACGCACAGAACACCACGCGTGACGCAAACACGGCAGAGTGGAAACTCGCGACCTCGCAAAAGAAATGCCTGCAACCGCTTCAAGCAGCACAAAGTTCATGAACCACGAATCAGGCTGGGGCCAAGCCAAGCGGCCGCGAATGGGAAAAGGGTGGCTGGGACCTGTCCTGACGCCGCGGCCGCCTCCTCCCCTCCCCGTGCGGAGGAGCCCCGGCCTGGGGCTCGCGGGCCACCCGCCCCCTCGCGGCTCCGGTGGGCGTTTCCATGGCCTCCGGGGAAGACGCCCACCCGGGCAGGGGCAGATCCAGCCCAGTTCAGAGCCTGGGTGTTTCCCCCAGCTCACCCCTGCAATGCCGTGGACGACCTCCAACCCCACCCTCATCTCAGCCCCGCTGTCAGCTTCTCCCGCGCGGCCAGGTCTGGGGAGAAGGCCAGGTCTCCCCGCCCTGGAAGCAGAGCCCGCATCTCTCACACATCACGGCGAGCCTTGGGCAAAATCGTGAGGTTCATGGTGGTGTCCAGGCCACGGCGGGTGACCCTGGCTGGCCTCTGGCACCCTCAGCCCAGAGGGCACACAAGGAGGTGGCCACACACAGGACAGGTTCTCAGAGGTGGAGGTGGCAGGGCCAGCTGGCTGCAAGCCCCCAGGGGGAGGGGCCTGCCCGCGGGAAGGGGTCCCTCCCTCTCAGTGAGTTCCGGAGGTGTGTGGCCACCTGGGCAGGGCCAGAGAAGTGCCCAGCATTAGCAGTGGTCAATCCTGCATGCCCTGCGCCACGCATGTGTCACGCACAGACATGCAAATGCGACTGCAAGGCCGAAGCTCCGCCCCTGTGCCCAAGAACTCGAGAGAGAACTCAGCCACCGAGGGCGAGGCTGGGCCAAGTTCACATCCAGGGCTCGGGCTGCGTGCGCCCCACACAGGCCCAAGGGATGGGCACCGAGGT
The DNA here is from genome assembly GCF_964237555.1 of Oryctolagus cuniculus. NCBI lineage: Eukaryota > Metazoa > Chordata > Mammalia > Lagomorpha > Leporidae > Oryctolagus > Oryctolagus cuniculus. Next base: position 1,945,177 of record NC_091440.1, read on the forward strand.
GCTGGGTGTCAGCACAGAGCTGGCCAGCTTGGGGGGTGGGTAGGGGGGCGGCAGGGGCCTGGCGGGTCCAGGTGGCAGGTGCAGGCCGGGTGGCAAGTGAGGACACTGCTCTGCTCGGAAGGGGTCAGCTGGGGGCGCGTGCAGTCGGCAGCTCCAAGGGCACCTCGTCTTCAAACAAGAGGCGGTCACGGAAGGGGCTGTGCCGGCGTCCGGCCAGGGTGAGGGCCCTGCCAACCTGTGGGAAGGAGCGTGACCCTGAGGGTACGCGGGGCTTCCATCTGACCCGAGGTCCTGGCCTCGCTGCCCACCCCCCAGGGGAGGAGGACCGCTGGCTGTCCCCTCTGCACTAAGCCTGCGTCCAGGATCAACGCCAAAGTACTCGTCCCTTCCACACACAGCTGCCTGGGCCCCAAGCTCCCCGTCTGTCCCTCGTGTCCCCATCTCTCCCCTGAGCTCCCCGTGTCCCCATCTCTCCCCTGAGCTCCCTGTCTGTCCCTTGTGTCCCCCAAGCTCCCCATCTGTCCCCCATGTCCCCATCTGTCCCCCATGTCCCCGTCTGTCCCCTGAGCTCCCTGTGTCCCCATAAGTCCCCCAAGCTCCCCACATCTCCCGTGTCCCCATCTGTCCCCCGAGACCCCCCATGCCCCCCGTGTCCCCATCTGTCCCCTGAGATCCCCACGTCCCCAGTGTTCCCACCTGGGCCCTGAGCGCCACACGTGTGCTCTGGCGACAGCAGTCCCGGGCTCAGCCCTGCAGACTGTGGTCCACGTTGGGCCTGAGGGACTTGGGACCCGTGAACCCGGCTGTGCACTGCCTTCTCCCTGGCCCTGAGCAGCCCGGAGAAGTGGGTTCTGGAAGACTCTCCCCCAGCAAGAATCCACGCAGACACCCCTGTCGGCACAGAGCGCGGGCCCTGGCCCCATGGAGGGTCACGCTGGTCTCTGTCATGGTCACAGCCAACAGGGGGGCTCCGGGAGGCGCAGACGCATGAGGGTCCCAGTGGCTGAGACAGCACTGGCTGCAGCCAGCATGCGTGAGGGGCTCCGAGGCCGAGCTGCCCCTGCCAGCCCCGCTGTCACGGACCAGTGCTGCTGAGCCTCAGAGGCACAGGGGCTCCCAGGTGGAGCCAGCGCTGCATCCTGGCCCCTGGGGCGCAAGGTCCCGTCTCAGGGCACAGGGTCGCCCCACGTCCCGGGGCGCACGCTCAGTGAAGCCGGGAGACCGACTGCCCAGGCGGCCGGGGGTGGCTCCGCCCTTAGCCCCCCTCCCCCAGGTGATGAACAAGAGAACACTGGCCGTCAGGTTGGGCCCTGGCCCTTGAGTTCCCCACAGATGGACACAGCCCCCTCACCACCTGTTTCCCACCCTTGCTTAGCAAAGGGGGGCCTGGCCAGCCGCTGCGAGGCCCAGGGCGGGAACGGGGGTGGCATGTGGAGCCATCGCCCTGACCAGGCCACGGTGCCACGCCCTCGAGGGGAGGATGCCAGGTCCACGCGGCCCTCAGCTCCTCTGGGGAGGGGACTGGCCCCCTGCTGGCTTCGTTTTCAACAAGGCCTCGTCTGTCCACTTACTGCTGGCCCCGTCGGCATCAGCCGAGAGACCCTGGCGCCCCATGATGGAGTTGGTGCATGCTGGTCAGCTGTGACGTCCTGTGGGCCATCAGCCCTGGAGACCGGGAGCGTGAGGGCTCAGTGGGCCCCGGGTCAGCGCTCGGGACGCCCCCGATTTCACTGACGGACAGCAGGCCCCAGTCCCATCAATGGACTCCAAAGGACGAGGACCCCCCAGGAGTCCCCCGGGGACCCCACAGGGCATGAGCCTGGGGACGCCACACGAGAGCTTCCTGTGTGCTCACTGCACTGACCGTGGGGTAAGTTTTTCCTAAGATTTCCTGCGTCTCTGTAACTCTGCCTTTCAAATAAAATAAATATTAAAATACATATTATGTATTTATCATAGGTTCTATTAGATCCTTATCTGCAGGTTCTACATCAGTGAATTCAGCCAGCTGTGGATTTCGCGTTCAGGGAGAGAAACTGCCCTGCGCCAACACACGCAGGCCTTCCCCCCGTCACCACCGCCCGAGCAGCACGGAGCTGGGGCTCCCCCCCCCCAGCGCCGCCTGGCTGCGGTGCTGCCAGTCCCCGAGCGACTTTGGGGCACGTGTGCAGGTCCTGTGCACGCTGCACCATTTCACAGAAGGGACACGCGTGTGTGTGGACCAACCCCTCCCTCCCAGGACCTAAGGCCTCCGCTACACCAGGTCTGCTGAGCAGTCACCGTGGCGACAGCTCCACCAGGGCCAGGAGAGGGCCCACGCCGGTCCTCAAACACAGCAGCCGCGGCGTCGGAAGCAAGCACACTCTCCACGCTGGAGACACGTACCAGGTATTTCTAGATAGTTCTAGAATGACAAAAAACTCTCTCCACTGGCGACTTCCTCCCAGGGACCGGGACGTTCAGTAACAACTGGTATCGGGAAACGTTATCATGTTAACTTTCCAGACAGACAAGAAACGATATTCAAATAACGCGTCCAGTGCCTTCCCAAAGAGCACGAGCCCTGTTTTCCTCATTTCTGGGATCAAGCATCCCAATCCTGCGTGTGCGGCACTCTTAACAACACACGGGGTTACACTCACGCAGGGGAGGGCGGGCGACCGCGGACGTCCGGGCGGGATGAGCTCCAGGGAGACCCCGGAGACGTGCGCCCGGGGCGAGGACCCAGCACGAGGAAGCCGCCTCCCGTAACTGGGCTCTAGGCTCTCAGCACCGGGGCAGAGTGGGGGCTTCGTCCAACACCTGTGACCCTTGCATGGGCAGTGGGGAAGCGTCCGGCTCAGCCCCGGGTTTGAGGACAAGCCCAGGCAGACAAACTCGTGCCAACACCTGTGCAGTTCCCGACAGGCAACGACCCGTACGGCAGCCTCGGCGGCGTCTCCTCCTCGGCCGCCAGCCCGCAGACACTGCCGCCTCCGACATGGCTCCAAGGAGCCAGCCACGGTCCCGTCCCCCACACCCCTACACACACACCCCCATCTGTGCAAGGCCCCGGACAGCCGAGGGTTAAAGGCCGCAGAGCCCCCTTCTCCCCCCTCAGTCCCTCGCTGCAGGCTCCTGAGCCCCATCTGTCAGAAGCAGCCTCGCGACCCCACCGGGTCTGGTCCCCCAGGCTGGGAAAAGGCCATGGCCGGAACCTGGCCGCCGGGCCCCACGCCCTGGGAGGCGCTGCGCGGGGTCAGAGGTCGCCAGCGGCCCCTGGCGGGAGAGGCCAGGTCTCTGCAGAACCAAAGCAGCTTCCGCAGCCCCCAGCAGCAGACTCCAGGTACCGGAAGCCCGGCCGATGACCTTCCTGTCCAGGGACGGGAGCTGCAAGCCAGACACGACCTCCCCAGACCTGGAACCTCTCATCTGAGAATGTTCTGGACAGCTCCTCCCAGGGCCCTGCCCGTCAGCGTGTCTGCACACACCCTCCCCCCATGTCCCTGTCTGTGTCTGCACCCACCCTCCCCCATGTCCCTGTCTGTGTCTGCACCCACCCTCCCCCCATGTCCCTGTGTCTGCACCCACCCTCCCCCCATGTCCCTGTCTGTGTCTGCACCCACCCTCCCCCCATGTCCCTGTCCCCGAGCCGCGTCAGTTCCTGTGTCCCTCCCAGGGCTGCCGTGACAGAGACAAGTCTTTGAGGAGCTAGCTGCCGCCCCCCCCTCACAGAGACCTGGAGCTCAGGTCAGGTGGGGGTTTCTTCCCCTGCCAAGGCTTGGAGCCACGGCACCGGCAGGAAAGGGGTGACACCCAGCTCCAAGTGTCCCCGACACCAGATGTCCCCATTTGGGGCTGGGCTGGTGTGAACCTCATTTGCGAGCACTGGGGCTGGGCTGGACGCGGAGGGACGCGAGGACGCACCCCTGCTTCTCTCTTAGCTTGAGAGACAGGAAGCACAGACCCCAGTCCTTTGCCACCACCACCCCGACAGCCACACCCTCTCAGGCTTTGCCCCTGCTCTGTCCTGGGCCCCAGGCTCTGTCCTGGGCTCCCGGCTCTGTCCTGGGCTCCCCCTGCTCTGTCCTGGGCTCCCCCGGTTCTGTCCTGGGCTCCCCCTGCTCTGCCATGGGCCCCCAGCTCTGTCCTGGGCTCCCCCACTCTGTCCTGGGCCCCCGGCTCTGCCCTGGGATCCTCCGGCTCTGCCCTGGGACCCCCGCTCTGTCCTGGGCTCCCCCAGCTCTGCCCTGGGACCCTGGCTCTGTCCTGGGCTCCCCCAGCTCTGTCCTGGGCTCCCCCCGCTCTGTTCTGGGCTCCCCCTGCTCTGTCCTGGGCCCCCCGCTCTGTCCTGGGCCCCCCGCTCTGTCCTGGGCTCCCCCTGCTCTGCCATGGGCCCCCAGCTCTGTCCTGGGCTCCCCCACTCTGTCCTGGGCCCCCGGCTCTGCCCTGGGATCCTCCGGCTCTGCCCTGGGACCCCCGCTCTGTCCTGGGCCCCCGGCTCTGTCCTGGGCTCCTGGCTCTGTCCTGGGCTCCCCCAGCTCTGCCCTGGACCCCCCAGCTCTGTCCTGGGCTCCCGGCTCTGCCCTGGACCCCCCGCTCTGTCCTGGGCTCCCCCAGCTCTGCCCTGGGACCCTGGCTCTGTCCTGGGCTCCCCCAGCTCTGTCCTGGGCTCCTGGCTCTGTCCTGGGCTCCCCCCGCTCTGTTCTGGGCTCCCCCTGCTCTGTCCTGGGCCCCCCGCTCTGTCCTGGGCCCCCCGCTCTGTCCTGGGCTCCCCCAGCTCTGTCCTGGGCTCCCGGCTCTGTCCTGGGCTCCCCCAGCTCTGTCCTGGGCTCCCGGCTCTGTCCTGAGCTCCCCCAGCTCTGTCCTGGGCTCCCGGCTCTGTTCTGGGCTCCCCCTGCTCTGTCCTGGGCCCCCGCTCTGCCCTGGGCCCCCCGCTCTGTCCTGGACCCCCACCTCTGCCCTGGACCCCCCCGCTCTGTCCTGGACCCCCACCTCTGCCCTGGGCCCCTGGCTCTGTCCTGGGCTCCCCCCGCTCTGTCCTGGGCTCCCACGCCGAGGATGGTGACATTGGAGAGAGCTCTGCTTCCAGACCCCCGCTTGGCGACACAGAGCATAACCATCCCCGTCGGCACAAACGCCCTGAGCTGCTGACCCACGGTCTCTCCCTCGCGGTTCCCTCCTCAGCAGAAACTCTGCCAACTTCCCCGACTGCTTCCCTCTGCCCGGGCGGGGGCTGAGGAGGGCGGGAGGGACCTCACCTGCTGGAGCAAAGCTGCCCTGCCTGGGGGGCCTGGGAGGGGGGAGGGGGGGAGAGAGGAGGAGAGAGGAGGAGAGAGAGAGACGGGAACAACAGAGACGGGGGTGGGGCAGAGGGGGAGAAGCGGCCGGGCTTCCATGCCGAGGCGGTGCGGCCGCCGGAGAGCCTGGTGCTGCCCGCCGTGGGAACGGGGAGCGGCTCGCACACCCCGGTCTCTGGGTGCTGGCGCTCCCGGCAAGCTCCCGGCGGGCACAGGTGCGTGAGAGCTCTCGAAGCCCTCGAGGGGAGCCGTGGCTGCCAGGCAGGGGGCCCCCAAGTGGAGGAAGGCACGTGTCCCCCACAGCTGGGGTGAAACCAGGGAGCAGCGGGCATCACCCCGGCTTCCGCCCTCACCCAGCGAGTGGTCTCACTGTGAAAACAGTGCGACGACACAGAGCGCCAGCACAGGCCCCCGGCCCTGGGGGCACCCCGAGGGCTGGGCTCCCGTCCCCACCCCTGGAACCAGCAAGGTCAGGAGCTCAGCGCTGCAGTGTCTCCGTTCTGAACCAAGGACACAGGGCCCTGCGGCTAAGCCAGAGAAGCCCCGTCCCCGGGGGACCAGGGCTGTGCAGGGCCCACCGTCCACCCTACGGCCGCGAGGAGGAGCAGTTCCCACAGCACCGGCCGGCCGCCCACTGCGCCCACCCCTGCTCACCTGCCCGGGGCGCTCTTTCCGTCATTGTCCACTGAGCTGTACCCACAGGCCGGGAGACGGAACAGTGAGCAACCGAACAGGATCCCATCAGGACAACCAGAGTATTCCCCTCGGAGGGAGCATCCTGGCTCACGTCCACAGCCCCCACAGACGCGATAGTGCTAATTCTCCCGCAAGCCGCCGCTGTGGGTCACACGGTGACAGAGAACGGCCACCAGGCAGCGCCTCCTCCATCTGACCGGCTCCGGCCCCAGCTGTCTGCAGGAGGCGGCCAGCAGGAGGGACGGCCGGGCGTCCACTGCCTCCTGACCCAACTTTCCCCAACTCCAGACGGGAAGCAAAGTGGCTGCTCTCTGCCCAGCCACGCTTGCAGAGCCGGGCAGAGGGGCCTCCTGCAGCCCCTCTGAGTCCCCAGCTGCAGAGGGGCAGTGCAGGGAGGTGCCCGGCCCCGAGCCGCCCGCGCTGCCTTCACCCATGCCACGGTGCCCAGCCAGCAGACACGGCCCCCGCCCCCGCAAAGTCCCCCTGGCTGGGACGCCGCCGCAGCCGCCAGCCCAGCTGTGACCCCCAAGCAGCAAACGCCCGTCTTCCTCGGCACACAGCGTCCGGCTCGCCCCTCACCAGCCCTGCGCGCCCCACCCCACCCCCCTCCCCAGCACCTGGTAGAATATTCACAGCAAGCCGCTCCCCGGGCACCTGGCCCGCCGGCTGAGCCGGGCACGCCAGCCCTCACGTCTGGGGCCCCGCCAGCCTACCTTCCGATGGCGTGCCCGCGCCAGGCTGGGAAGTCCGGGTCCTGTCTGCGCCGAGCGGCTGCCCACAGCTGGGCCCGGCCACCACCCGCCCAGGGTCGCAGATGCAGACGGGCGGCAGCGCCCGGGGCGAGCCGGGCCGGCCGGGAGGGGCGCGGGCGCCGGCTGCTCCTCCGGGATCTCGGCAGCCAGCTCCGTCTGTACCACAATGCACTCGGTCTGGCTTTTACCCTATTGAAGGAGCATGAATACATTATTACCCGCACAAAAGAGCAGGTTATTGTTTATGAATTACCAGCCTCCCCAGTAACAAAGGCTATTTTCATAAGAAAACTCAATTTCATTTTAGCTCCAATTTGATTACCAGCTGAAGAAAAGACGCTCCGCTCCGAACCCTCAGAGGATTTTTATTCAAGCCCCTGAATGGGCTTTATTGCTTCCTTTTCAGAACTGACGTAGAAAGCTTTTAGAGTAAAACATTGACAAAAAATTATTGCGCTGCTATTTTGTGCAATAACAGAGCTCAAGAGGGGCAGTGATTTCTCCGTCATCCCTCAGTGCGCTCCAGAATGGCAGGGGCCGCGATTAATGACGGAGCGGAGCGGCCGCGGGCCGCGCGCACAATGCCCGTCAGCGCTAACTGATCACCGCGCATTGAAGCCCGGAGCGGCCCGCAGCTGACGGGTGCAGACAGCCCTGAAGAGTTTATTGCACCACAATTTACCCGGGATTATCATAAAAACGAACGTGGAGGCTGAGCGTCCCCCACACGCTCCAAAGGCACACAGCCGGGGACCAAGTTCAGGCGGGAACGCCGGGGCCGAGGGCCGTGCGGGCGGCCGTCCCGGCACAGCCAGGCCTGGCTCGGGCTCCTGGACGGCCCACCCCCGCCCAGGGTCGCCGTCCACCTCCAGGATGGTGAGCACGAAAGGACCTGTGCCACAAACTTCGGCCCAGACGCCGGGGCTCCCGCGGGGCGCGGCCACTGTGGAAACAGCACCGGAGCGCCCACTGCCACGGCCGTCTCCACCTGCCCTGGGGCACGAGCGCCTGAGCTAGCGGGGGTGCCAAAGACACTCGCACTTGGAATCTCACAAAGGTCAATCGGCTTGGCGCTCCCGGCCCCAGCCGAGGGTCACGACCGTGCACACCAGGCCGGAGCCAGGAGGACGCCTCCCAACCACCACCAGCCCCGCGCGTTCCCCTCCTGGGTCATTTTTGTGGTTGCGCTGGGATTCACGGGGGTGGCATCCGAGCACCTCGGTGCTTTCATTGGCAAACGAGGCTCCTATCTAACGCAAAGCAGCCAGCGGCCAGAGGAAGCCCCGCGCTGGCGGCTGCGTCTTTGAACAGCCTTGAGGTCAGGAGCGGTGCTCCCGCGGTGCCCACCCCGGCTCTCCTGCCACGCTCCCCGTCAGCTGACCACACAGCCAGCAGCGGCTGGCCTGGCTCAACCACTGGCCTAAACCCAGCCCCAGACCTGGCCCCTGGAGGGCCCCAGCTGTGAGCCAAGGCTTCGAGTGAGTTTTATGGCTGCGGCTCTGAGCCGAGTGATGGACGACCCCAGAACACCCCCAGGTAGCCAGGGAGGGCCCGGCTGGGAGTCAAGCCACGGCTCTGAGCCGAGTGATGGACGACCCCAGGACACCCCCAGGTAGCCAGGGAGGGCCAGGCTGCAGTAAGTCACCCCAGCAGCTTCCCCACGTCACGGCTCTGCAGTGGCCGCCAGCGTGCCTCTCCACAAAGTCACGGCATGGCTCAGGGCTGGGCCGACCGCCAAAGCCAAATCCCTGGAGTGTGTCACTGCCTCCCTGGGCAGTGACTGCCTGCAGATGGGCCTTCCAGAGTCATCGGGGCCCCACGAGGTCACCAGGGCCGGCCCTGACCACGTGAGGCCACGGCGAGGGGGCTCCCGCAGAGAGGAGATCAGCCCCTGGCTGGTGGCCTCCAGACCGAGAGAGAGGATGCACCTGCCGGGTAGGGCCCCCCCGGGGGCATCGTGCTGCCTGAGCATTCTGGGACAGAAACCCCAGGAGGAGCAGAGGCCGGGGCTCGGTCGCTCGGCAGGCAGCTCGGCGGGACAGGTGCCGCCGGCAGCCAGCGCCCGTTCCTGAGCAGGACTGGGAGAACACAGCAGGGCCCTGGCCATCTGGTGTCCAGCTCAGCGCCCAAGGGTGTTCTTAGCCTCCAAAGTCCTAACTCGCCCGAAGTTAGCGTGTCCCGGATACGCAGGAGCTGCGCTCCCTGGCCCAAGACTGGACATGCAAAATACACGCAAAGAGGGTCGTGGAAATGGGAGGAAACCCCTCCGAGTGGCCGTGGCTCTGGAAAGCCAGAGGGACGCCCAGGAGCCCAGGTTCTGCCTCACAGGCCCTGCAGTCAGCCCCGCCCCTTGTTGGCAGGGGTCTGGGGGCTCCTCCAGGCCAGGGCCGCCCGGCGGTGCCTGTCCCTCACTGACAACGCCAGCGTGCGATGACCTCAGGCCCAGAGACCCGGCAGCCACAGAACTCCGAGGCTGGCGCGCGCCCGCTGGCCGGCCAAGGCTGGCAGCCGATACGTCAGCCAGGACACGACTCTGCACTGGCAAGGGCGGAGGTCTCCAGGGTCCTGGTTTCAGACGCCTCGGGCAGCGGCGCATGGAGGAAGCTTCCTTCTTCCTGCTCCCCCTCCACGTGCAGACACGGGCCCGTGCTAGCGGCCACCCTCTGACGTCCAGGACCCGCGGGCAGAGCTGCAGGAGCGCAGCAGGACTCTGGAGACCCCGCCTGCCAGCACGGGATCAGCACCTCCTAACTGGGGCTCCAGGAGGCGCACTGGGCCGTCGGCAGTCCAGAAACTCCTGACCTCTCATCCACGCGCTGAGGCACGAAGGCCAGAGCTCTGCGGTGAACCCGGGAGCCCAGAGAAGGTGCTAGGCACGGTCACCAGCAGCCCGGGTCCCTGTTCCGGCTCCTGCGTGGCCCGGCTCTCCCGGGCTAGTGGGCAGTGGCGTGCACCTGCACCGTTGCTGGAAGGTACCGTCACAAGCAGTCTCCTCGGCGTCTCTAAGCTGCCTGGGCTGGGTCTTCCAGGCATCCCAGGAGCTGCTCCAGGTGCCAGGCGTGTTAAGCGGCAGGTAAAGCCTTCCTTGTACCTGTGGCCCATCCCCTGCTCGGCAGGGAACAGTGACCCTGGGACACGCTCACTGTATGTGTCTTACCCATCGCCAGCTTTACCCTTATGCCCCTGATGGTTCAGAAACACAGCCAGCCCCTGCCTGAGGTCTCCCACCAGGATCTCAGCAGACCCCACAGGCTAAAGCGTGCCCCCTCCCAAGACGCCAGCCACAAGTCCCGGTCCCAAGACCACCAGCTACAAGCCCAGGCATTCCCGGGACCCCTCTTCTGGTCCAGAGATTCCCCAGACGGACACAGAACCTGGGGAACGCAGCCCTGGCAACACCACTTTACCATACTCAGTGCAAGTTGAGAGGCGAGGAGGAGGCACCCCATGGACTGGGGGCCGCAGGCCGGGCCGGGTCACTGCTCCGGGCCCTGGTGTGAAGTCTGCTGGCAGAGCCGGATCTCCAGCCCCGCCCACGCCCTGCAGGAGCGGGGACCTGGCGGCCTCTGGCCAAAGCGGCTCCTCCTAGCCCTCAGGAAACTATGAGCGTCTGGGGGTCTCTAGGCTGGGCACCAGCAACAAAGACCAAACCAGGTTTCCATGACCTGACACGTGGGTCTTCCTGGAGCCCATGGCTAGTCCAGCTCCCAAGTGTGCCCTGGACTTGGGGCCCCTCGCAGCACCCCAGCGTGGCTGGCCTCAAGCGAGCAGCCGGGGCGCAGCGTGGCTGACCCTGGCCGGTCCTCTGCATCTGCCTCATGCCTCGACCCCCCCACACACCCGCGGGCACAAGCACAGGACAGGAGATCTCGGGGGCTCCAACACCCACGATAGCCCCATGTCCTTTCCCTGTGGCTGGAGTCAGGCCTGGAGCTCACGGACTGTGACGCACCCAGGGTTCCTCAGGGTGACCCAGCTGGCAGCTCTTCCACCCTGGACGTCCCTCTGCAGAGATCAGAGCCTCCTGCCTGGGCTCTGCAGGAGGGGAGGCCCCCAGTGCCCTCCCCCAGCCTGGCAATCAAGGTCATGCACACACCGCTGGTTGTCAGCAGCAGGTGCACAGGGACCGTCTCAGACGCTGCAGGCAGGTGAGACAGCACATGGGCTCAGGATGCGGCAGGGGTCTTGCTGAGCCTCTGGGGACGGCGAGTACACAGCCCCAGGCCCTGAGAGCCCACGACCGGCTACACCAGATCCTTCACCCCTGCTGCAAGGCGGCAGCCCCAGTCGAGGTCCTGGCTGCCCCACGAATTCCCCACAGCCCTCATGCCACTGTAAAATTCAGCCCCAACACACTGAATGGCCGAGCACACCACGGCACCGGACGCTGCCACAGCTGACTTGGTTCTCAGACACCCTTGGGGAGGACCTCGAGACGCCCACTCAGACACCCTTGGGGAGGACCTCGCGACGCCCACTCACAGCCCCCAGGGCCCTGCCACCCGCACTGTGGGATCCGGCGGGGGCTGCTCGGGGCACTGGGGACACGGATGGGGAGATGTAGAGAAGGCTTGGAGTCAGCCCAACCACAGCGGACAGAGAGGAGGGTCTGCACGGGGCAGCAGAGGGAAACGCAGCCCGGACACAGGTGGGGGGCGTGGGCATGGGGGAGCAGGGCCGTGCAGGGGAGTGGGGTGCAGGGCAGGCAGCACACCCACCACTCCACACCCAGACAGCATGTCCACCACTCAACCTGGACAGCACGTCCGTCACTCAACCTGGACAGCACGTCCACCACTCAACCTGGACAGCACGTCCACCACTCAACACCCAGACAACATGTCCACCACTCAACCTGGACAGCATGTCCACCACTCAACACCCAGACAACATGTCCACCAGTCAACACCCAGACAGTGCATCCATCACTCAACACTCAGACAGCACGTCCGTCACTCAACCTGGACAGCACGTCCGTCACTCAACCTGGACAGCATGTCCACCACTCAACACCCAGACAGTGCGTCCATCACTCAACCTGGGCAGCATGTCCTTCACTCAGCCCAAACTGTGCGTTCATCATCCAATACTCAGTGCGTCCATCACTCAGCACCCGGACAGTGCCTCCATCACTCAGCACCCGGACAGTGCGTCCATCACTCAACCCAGACAGTGCGTCCATCACTCAACCCAGACAGTGCGTCCATCACTCAGCACCTGGACAGTGCGTCCATCACTCAACCCAGACAGTGCGTCCATCACTCAGCACCTGGACAGTGCGTCCATCACTCAGCACCCGGACAGTGCGTCCATCACTCAACCCAGACAGTGCGTCCATCACTCAACCCAGACAGTGCGTCCATCACTCAACCCAGACAGTGCGTCCATCACTCAACCTGGGCAGCATGTCCTTCACTCAACCCAGACAGTGCGTCCATCACTCAACACCCGGACAGTGCGTCCATCACTCAGCACCCGGACAGTGCGTCCATCACTCAGCACCCGGACAGTGCGTCCATCACTCAGCACCCGGACAGTGCGTCCATCACTCAACCCAGACAGTGCGTCCATCACTCAGCACCTGGACAGTGCGTCCATCACTCAGCACCCGGACAGTGCGTCCATCACTCAACCCAGACAGTGCGTCCATCACTCAACCCAGACAGTGCGTCCATCACTCAACCTGGGCAGCATGTCCTTCACTCAACCCAGACAGTGCGTCCATCACTCAGCACCCGGACAGTGCGTCCATCACTCAGCACCCGGACAGTGCGTCCATCACTCAGCACCCGGACAGTGCATCCATCACTCAGCACCTGGACAGTGCGTCCATCACTCAGCCCAAACAGCGCGTCCATCACTCGGCGCAGACCGCACACCCGTTGCTTGGCCCAGGCAGCGTGTCCCCCCACAAGTCTCTCCTCTGTCAGAAAAGCCAAGCTGACCTTGAAGCCAGGCTTACAATAAGAACTCAGACTAGCCGGCAGGCGAACATTGGAATGACGTACGGGTGCCGAGTTCTTTTCATTATAAGCACGCACAGACACAGACATGCACACACACACATGCAGACACATACAAAGACAACAGACATGCACATACATACATGCATGCAGACACACAGACACATGCAAGTGCACACACACAGTACACACGTATACACACAGAGACACACGTGCAATAGACTCACTCACATACATGGCTTGCACAGAGTGCCAGAACACCTCTGTGGATCCAAATCCAAGCAACGAAAGAAACACTGCCCAGGGCTCGTGTCGGGAAGGCAAGGCTTTGGTGCGGGTTAAACGGCAGCGCAGACCCCGTGTGCTGCAGGTCCAGTGGGAGGAGCGTTCTGAAGAAGAAAGGGGAGGGCTGGGGGGCGGAGCTGGTCCCCCAGAGGCCACCTGGGTGGCTGCCCTGGGGAGGGGGCCTGCCTCCTGGAGGGACCTCACGGCAGGGGCAGAGAGGGACAAGAGGAGTCCACCAGCCGGCGGGCAGTGAGATGATTCCGCCCAAAGTGTCAGTTGTCCGTGCAGCAGGGCCCCCAGCAGAGGAGGAGACAAACCTGGCCCCTGCTGACCCGTCCGTCACAGTTACAGTGCGACCCCAAGTTCAGTGTCAGGCCTCCCTGTCTACCTCGTGTTCCGCCATCAGGAAACGGTGGCTTTGACCCAAGCCCAGCCCCAGTCCCCACGGCAACACCCCCCTCCCTGGGAAGCAGCCCAAGGGCTCCTGCCTGAACTCAGGGCGACACTCTGCCCCGACTCCCAGCCACAGGCCAGCGAGACCTCAGCTCCCACGGCGCCCGGCTCAGACGGCACAGCCCAGAGGCTTCTGCCGTGGGCAAACCAAGACCCAGAGAGGCTGAAAGCCTGGGAGAGATGCAGAGCCTGCAGGCGGCTGGCCGGGGGTCTCAGCCTGGTTCTCTCCCCGGGGAGGCCCTCCTGTACCCTGCTTCTGGGAATCAGGGGCAGGGCGGGAGCTGCTGCTCCGGGACCGCCCACCCGGCAGGGGCCACTGCAGTGCTGCTGACGACCCTGCCCGCCCCGACTCCAGCTGCCCCATTTCCAGCTTCGACGCGGACACAGCCTCCCCGATTCCCCACCTGGGGGCTGCTGTGCTCCTGTGGCCAAGATGCCAGGCGTTTGGGAAGCCCTGGAGCCCCGGAAGCAGAAGGCGAGGGCTTTGGGCACTTGGTGTCTGCCGGACTGCAGGTCCCGGCAGGACCCTGCCGGCTGCTGCCTCCCTCCCAGAGAACATTCGTGGCTTGGGTCTGGTTCTGCCTTGGCCATGAGAAGACTATGGTGCCAAGGCAGTGGCCGAGGGCACCTGTCCTTTCTCTGCGGGCCGTGGGCCATCTGCTCAGTGCCCACACAATGCAGTCACCACCCAGGAAGGCGCCCCGCACCGCCCCGCACACAGCAAGCCTGGCGGTCGTCTGTCTTTCCTGCTGCATTCTCAGCACCGATCCTACTGCGGGTCCCACCTGCACCTCCAGCAGGCAGGACATGGGGTGCGGCTGGGACCCCGAGGAGGTCAGGGGTGTGGGGCCGCTGCCATCTGGCTGTTCTGAGGTCATAGGGCACGGTTGAGGAGCTACCGGCTTTCCTTCTTCCTGGTGGTGACCAAGTCCTCTGGCTGTCAGCCTCCTCTTCTCTCCCAAGGTCAGCGCTTAGCTGTCAGCCCCTGCTTATTTCAGAATGCAAGCAGAGACAACAGGACCCCAAGCGTCTCCTTCACAGCCCACGTTCATCACTTGGAGGAGCGGATCCGCCAGTGCAGACACAGTCTCCTAAAGGAACCCACTGGTGCACTCGGACCCCACAGAGCACACTGACCCAGCCCCGGGTGCACGGCGGCCTGCAGGCGCCCAGAGACGCACCCAGAGACGCCCCAGCATGGACTCTGGTCTACTCCACGCTGGCTGCAGCAACACGCAGAGAGAGCCGTAAACACTCCCATGGCTGGCCCTCATTGGCCAGCGCGGGTCACGTGCTTGCTCCCTGGCATGGAGTGATCGCCTGTGATTGGCCAGTGCGGGTCACATGCTCACTCCCTGGCATGGAGTGATTGCCTGTGATTGGCCAGCATGGGTCACATACTCACTCCCTGGCATGGAGTGATTGCCTGTGATTGGCCAGCATGGGTCACATGCTCACTCCCTGGCATGGAGTGGTTGCCTGTGATTGGCCAGCATGGGTCACATACTCACTCCCTGGCATGGAGTGATTGCCTGTGATTGGCCAGCATGGGTCACATGCTCACTCCCTGGCATGGAGTGGTTGCCTGTGATTGGCTGGTGCGGGTCACATGCTTGCTCCCTGGTGTGGAGTGGTTGCCTGTGATTGGCCAGCACAGGTCACATGCTCACTCCCTGGCGTGGAGTGATTGCCTGTGATTGGCTGGTGCAGGCCACATGATCACTCTGCCTGTGATAGGCTGGTGTGGGTCATGTGCCCCATGAGGCCAGGGCAATGATCGCCTGTGATTGGTCGGTACAGGTCACATGCTCACTCCCTGGCATGGAGTGGTTGCCTGTGATTGGCCGGTGCAGGTCACATGCTCGTCCCTGGTGTGGAGTGATTGCCTGTGATTGGCCAGCATGGGTCACGTGCTCACTCCCTGGCATGGAGTGATCGCCTGTGATTGGCCGGTGCAGGCCACATGATCACTCTGCCTGTGATAGGCTGGTGTGGGTCATGTGCCCCATGAGGCCAGGGCAATGATCACCTGTGATTGGCCGGTGCAGGTCACGTGCTCACTCCCTGGCATGGAGTGATTGCCTGTGATTGGCCAGTGTGGGTCACATGCTTGCTCCCAGCGTGGAATGGTTGCCTGTGATTGGCCGGTGCAGGTCACATGCTCGTCCCTGGTGTGGAGTGATTGCCTGTGATTGGCCAGCATGGGTCACGTGCCCCCATGAGGCCAGGGCAGTGATCGCTGTGCCCAGGAGCTGGGAGGGCTCCGGCAGGGGTTGCTGAGCCCACGGCACCCCTGGATCCGGTTCTGGAGCTGCTGTAACCAAGGACCGCAAACCCTGTGCAGCAGGAATCTTCCCTCAGAGAAGCCAAGACCCTGGTGTGGCTGGGGCGGTGGGAGAGCTGGTCCCGGCCGGCCCCTCTTGCTTGTGGAGGCCCCTGGCCATCCTTGGTCCTCAACGGCTGGCCGAGGCGTCGCCCTGAGCCGCACCTCTGCCCCCACCCCGCTGCCGCCCCCCGGTGCCCCGGTGCATCTCAGCAGTTATCAACAGCTCTCCCTCCCCCAGGCATGATGCTGGGGTCCTGACTCTGCGGAGGGGCAGGTGTGGCCGGCAGGCACCCGAGACCACCTCCCCTGAGCGCCCTGGGCGAGGGGAGGCAGGGCCCACCCTGTGAGCTCACCTCCGGCCAACCCGGCGGCCTGCAGGCCACAGCAGCCCACGGGGGAGCGCCACGGCCTCCGCGCTTCCCAGCTGGGCGGTCCTGGTCCTGGGAGAGCCCCACCCCGGCACTCCCTCCTCCAGCAGCCCGCTGCCCTCGCCCGAGTCGGCACCTGGCGCTCCTGCACTCTCCGCTCCTGCCGAGCTGCTGGAGGCCACGTCAGGCCCTGCTCACGGGACCTCTCCAGGAATGGGCACCACAGAGGAGACGGCAGAGGGAGGTGCCACGGGGCAGCACCAGGTGCTGGCTGGGGCGTCCTGCGCTGAGCTGTAGATGGGGCCATCCGGGGAAGCCCCAAGGGCTTGGTGAGGGCAGGGCCAGAGGGGCACAGCAGGTTCATGGCGCCCAGCCAGCGCCCCACAGGGACGCCGGGGACACAGCAAGCCACGCCGGACCTCTGCAGGCGGCAGCCACAGGGCAGGCGTTTGGCTGAGCTTTAAGCCACAGGCCGAGTGCCTGCCTCCCACGTCTCGGAGCCGTGGCCCTGGCTCCCAGCTCCAGCTTCCTGCCCCATGAACGCTGGGAGGCAGTGCTGATGGCTCGAGTAGCTGGGTCCCCGCCACCCACACGGGAGGCCCACACTGAATTTCCAGCTCCCAGTTTCAGGCTCAGCCCCGCTCTGGGCGTCGGGGAAGTAACTAGGGCAGCGAGCTCTCTGTGTCTGTCTCTCTCTCTCTCTGCCTCTCCAAAAAGCAGCGTCCCCAGCAGGTGACGCCACCGAGAGTGGCTGGAGCGGGCTGCTCGGATGCAGGCATTGCCGAGTTGCCATTCGGCGTCTGTCTGTATACCTGAGCGGGGCTGAGCCGACCCCACTGGCCCCACGGCCCCGAGACGGCGCAGAGTTCTCCTTGAACTGTGTCTCCAGCAGAGTCCACTCCGCAGATGAACGAGCCAGGGCTGACTGCCCCGCACCCAGCAGCCGGCCGGCCGCGGCCTCCGGAGCAGCTGGGCGCTCACCGCAAGACGGAGCAGGAGGCATGGAGGCTTCCGGCACACACACTACGGCCACCCGTGCCGCGCTCCCACCGAGGGGCCTGCTCGTCCCCGTGGGGGCCCACGCTGACCCGTCACCACCTCCCGGAGCCCCAGCTCACAGCAGTGTCCACGCTCCGTGCTGTGTGCGGTGGGTCCCTGCTCTGCCCACACACCCCTCCCTCCCACCCCAGGCAATCTCGGATGCCCATGCCTGCTGTTGGCCCTTTTCCGGGTGCCGCAGAGCCGGAATCGCACGCACGGCGCACGGCCGTCTCACAGTAGCCACCTTTGCTCAGAACACACGCCAACCTTCCCCGCGTCTCTCCTGGGCTGGCCGCGTGGTGGCTTGGGGCACTTGGGGCGCTGAGTAAGGTCCCACCTGGACGCACCACGGGTGGCCAGCAGCTCCCCCATGGTTTGCATCTGGGATTCAGCAACCACGGGTGAAGCTGTGAGGACGCGAGTTTTCAGCTGGCGTGGGTGAACGCCGCGGAGCGCCCAGGCGCGGCCCTGCGGCCAGAGCCGCTGTGTCTGGCCTGTGAGAGTTTCCGTTTTGCCTGCTCTGCTTTGTTTGAAGTGGCGCCGCCTCTACATTGTTTGCTGTGGTTTTAAACAAGCACGGGGAACTGTGGCAAAGCAAACAGCTTTCAAACCACCAGTGCTGCCACCGTGGCACCTGCCACGTGACGACGTGGCAGCACCAGCGACAAGTCTGTGTCCTGTCCTGTCGCTCCCCCTCTTTGTGGAGGAACGACACGGAGGTGGAGGGGCGGCAGCAAACCCGGGGAGGGCCGAGCAGACAAAAGAACAGCGCAGGGTCCTGTGTCGTTCCTCCACGAAGAGGGGGAGCAACATAATGGTGCCGTGACTCGGATAGGAAGCCTAGGTGACATGTCCTCTCCACCGCGCCCCTCCTGCCCCCAGCCAGCACTGGCCTGTGGGCTGCGGCCTTGAATGTGTCCCTTTAACCCTGAGGTAACCTGGGAACTTGCTAGAATCAGAGTCTTGGCCCACAAGCCTGAATCTGCACGGTAGCAAGGTGCCCGCCGAGTGGCAGAACTCCAAGACCCCGAGCGTGGCCCCGTCTGCCCTCCTGCCGCCGGGGGCCCAGGCCACACCCCACAGCTCACTCACCAGGCGCGGCCTTGGGGACCCTCTGCGACCTCTCCCGGGACCACCAGGCCCAGTCAAGCTCCAGAGCCCTGGCCTTCGAGCTCCAGATGGGAGGCCCCTGGCGCCTGGGGCGGTCGGGCGCTTGTCAGCTCCCGGGTGGGGACCACAGCTGCACCCCTTTCCCCTGGGGCACCAAACGTCCCGAGATGCCCACGGGCACAGACCACTGTCAGGACATCGGTGTCCAGGGCCTGGCCCGACGTCTATACCAATGCACAGTCCAAAGCCGACGGCCAGAGGCCACCCGGGGTCGGGGGGCACCCACCTCTTCGCTGCCCTGCTGCTCTGTCCCAATCTCGATCTCCCTTCTCCCGACTTACGAGACACAGACCACTGCTCACGAGCCTCAACTCTCGACCAGAGGCAGGAACCTCCAGGGCCTGAGCCCAACACGGGCGCAACGAGCACTTTAACGAAGTCACCCCCAACGCAGTGTCACTCCACGACTCTCACCATACTGCCAACAAGACCTTACTCTCGGTGCTTAGTGATTATGTTAGCCAATCGCTATTTTTTAAAAAAAATTTATTTATTTGAGAGGCAGAGTTAGAGAGAGGGAGGGAGTGACAGAGAGAGAGGGGCTTCCATCAGCTGGTTCACTCTCCAAATAGCCCCAAAGGCCCCAGCTGGGCCAATCCGAAGCCAGGAGCCAGGAGCTTCTACCAGGTCTCCCATGCGAGTGCGGGGGCCCAAGGGCTTGGGGCCATCTTCTACTGCTTTCCCAGGCCACAAGCAGGGAGCTGGATCGGAAGAGCAGCAGCTGGGACTTGAACCAGCACCCACATGGGATGCTGGCACTGTAGGGGGAGTCTTAGCCCACTACGCCACAGCACTGGCCCCCAGTCACATACGGAAACTGTAATCCTGACTCATAGAATAATCCACGGGGAATTTAACAGTGTGACCGTCAGTATGTATAGAAGTACTTTGGTGAGATTTATTTATTTTATTTGAAAAGCAGAGTGACGGGGGTAAGAGGGGAGAGACACACAGGAAGATTTTCCATCTGCTGGTTCACTCCCCAAAGACCACCACGGCCCAGGCTGGGCCTGGAACTGCCGGGTCTGCCACGTGGGTGCAGGGATCCAAGCACCCGGTCCATCCTCCGCTGCTCTCTCGGTGCATTAGCCGGGAGCTGGACTGGAGGTGGAGCAGCCAGGCCCGGAAGCGGTGCTCGTGGGATTCTGGTGTTGCTGCCGGCTCAGCCGCCGCACCACAATCCCGGCGCCTTCGCACAGGTATTTGAATTGAACAGAAATACGATAGGCCCTCAAGAAGTATGGTAAAGCCTAAGTTACACGTCACCCAAAGATAAAACGCCGAGAGCTCAACGGAATGACAAAGGGAATGATGTCCAATTTCCATCCATCCATTCAGGAAAAGCTACAGGTGGACGGGAGTGAGCAGAAACTGTGCTGGTATTTTACACCAGACCTTCCTAAAGAGTAATGCAGCCACCTTACTTTAAAATGTCGACAGCGAACACAGCAGCAGTTAGATTGTTTGCATCCATTGCTAATGAAGATACCGTTTCTGGAGCAGGGGTTGGGGCACAGTGGGTTAAGCCCCAACCTGGGATCCCGGCTCGAGTCCCAGCGCTCCGTTCCCCACCCGGCTTCCTGCTAATGTACCTGCGAAGGCAGCAGGCGACGGTCCAAGTGCCCGGGTCCCTGCCTCCCAGGGGGAGACCTGGACGGAGCTCCTGGATCTTGGCGCTGGACTGGCGCAGCACCAGCTGCCGTGTGGACTGAGCCAGCAGAGAGACACTCTCTGCTTTCTGTCTTTCTTTCCAGTAAACAGACAAACCTTAAAAAAAAAAAAAATCCGAGTATTTCTGGACACGCGCTTAGGAACGAGCGGGTGACTGGGGGTGTGCTGGGGTTCTTCCTGCCGCTTGTGCAGGGTGCGTGCCCCTGAGGGGTCGTCACCAGGCCGTCTTCCTGTCTGGCTGTGTGGCATGAGAGGGAGCAGCAGTGTGCTCCAGGCTAACACCGGGCTTTCCAGGGCCGGCACAGGATGGAAGCCGCCCGCGAGGCTGGAGGTGTCGCACGGGGGCGTTCCCTGGTCCCAGAGCTCCTGGGGTGGGGCCTGGAACCATATTGGGGCGAGCGCCCAGCGCCCCTCTCCCTGGAGCTCAGCAGCTGGTGCAGCAGCCCAGGAACCCTGCTGCTCGGGAGGCGTGGACTTGGACAAGCACCGCCTCCTGGGGGCAGGGCCCTGGGGCCAGGGCGGGGCCTGCACACCAGGTACACAGGAAGCGAGGAGCTGAGGATCAATGGTTCCAAAGCCAGCAGAAGACAGCGGGGGCCCTCAAAGAGGCCACGGGAGCTGAAGCAACGGAAACGGAGCTCCCGCAACTTCCGCTCTCCTGTCCTGTCCCAGGATGCACTTCCAGGACTGCAGATGGGGGAGCCCCCACGGCCCAAGGTCCTGCCTGGCCCAACCACAGGCCCCGGCTCCTCCTCCACCCCACACCCTTCTCCGTCCCCTCTGGCCTCCCCACCTCCCGTCCCAACTCAGCCGCAGGGAACGAATGGGGAACAGACGTCCATCAAACGCCTCCTGCCTGGCGGCTTGCCTAGAGCCGGCACCTGTGGAATCACACGCAAGACCCGCCCCCAGATGAGCACGCCTCCTGCATGCATCTGCAGCCAGGGCGGGTCTTAGCTACTGCACTGAAGACACACGTGCACATGTGCACGACCGCAGGCTTGCACGCTCACACACGTACCCACTCACACCCACTCAGTTCACTCACCTTCCCTTTTGCTCACCTACACAGGTTTGTGGCAGAAAGAGCACCGGCCTTGCCTGGCAGGCAGTGGACGGGCATCTCTCCATCTGCCATGCGGGGTAACGGGGTGGGCTGTGGACGGGCATCTCTCCGTCTGCCATGCAGGGTAACGGGGTGGGCAGCAGGGGGACAGGCCATTCTGGGGGCACCTGCTTGCCCAGAGAGACAGTGTCACCAGGCTCAGGGAGGTGACTGCCAACCCCTTAGCCCCTCAGGGCAAGGCAGGGAGGTCAAGAGAGAGATGGGCACTTTGGAGCACAAAGCATCCTAGCCAGCCCCCGGGATAAGGCAGGCCCCGGCTGGACACAGGGCGGACAGGAGGCCCAGGAGCGGGCAGCACGGACTCTGGTTTGCGCGGAGAAGGGAAACTGGCATGGGCCAGACCTCACGGTGCACAGCCAAGCACACCAACTTCCCGCAGCCGTAGAAAGTCGCAAAAGGATGGGAGGCGGGGACAGAGGGTCAGTGTGCATGTGAGCAAGGTCTCCGGCCGCCTCGTGGAGATGGACAGGCAGGCAGCGGGGGAGATGCAGGATCAGCCAGGATATTGTTTCCATAACAACCCAGCGAGGGCAGGAGGCAGCTGGGGCCGGGGGCCGGGAGCAGAGGTGGACAGGAGCAGGTGTCCCTTCTCTCCACACCGCAGACCGGGCCCAGAGAAGTCACACACCCAACGTCTCCCGGCAACATGGAGGGTGAGCGAGTGGGCAGCCCCTCCTGGTGTAAAATTCCGCGGTGGGCCCACGGTGCTGCAGGCACGGAAGCTGTCTCATCGTGCGTCCTGCCCGGATGGTCTAACCTGCTTTTCATTAAGGTTCGGTAAGAGCACCTTCAGAGATTTAAGGCAAAGCTGTAGATGATGTCGTCTTCCTACATCTAGAATTCAAAGAACGTGTGAGAGGGCTGCGTGGTGGCGCAGCGGGTAAAGCCACGGCCTGCAGTACCCGCATCCCACACAGGCCCCAGTTCCTGTCCCGGCTGCTCCACTTCCGATCCAGCTCCCAGCTAATGCACCTGGGAAAGCAGCAGGAGACGCCCAAGTGCTAGGGCCCCCGGCACCCGCGCAGGAGACCTGGAGGAGGCTCCTGGCCCCTGGCTTCAGCCTGGCACAGCGCCGGCCTTTGCAACCATCTGGGCACCTGCAAGGGGCCGTGGAAGAGGCGGAGCTTTAGTCAGTGTCTCTGGGGGCAAAGCCCAGAGCGGGATGTGGGGTTCCAGGCAGGGGCCTGGGTGAGCTGTGCGGGCAGGGGCTGTGCTGAGCGGGTTGTGGGGTTCCGGGCGGGGGCCTGGGTGAGCTGTGCGGGCAGGGGCTGTGCTGAGCGGGTTGTGGGGTTCCGGGCGGGGGCCTGGGTGAGCTGTGCGGGCAGGGGCTGTGCTGAGAGGGTTGTGGGGTTCCGGGCGGGGGCCTGGGTGAGCTGTGCGGGCAGGGGCTGTGCTGAGCGGGTTGTGGGGTTCCGGGCGGGGGCCTGGGTGAGCTGTGCGGGCAGGGGCTGTGCTGAGAGCCAGCCTGTCCCTGAAATGCTCTCAGGTGCTTGTCTGCCTGGGCTGCTCCCACTCAAACGTGCCCCCAGCCGTGGGGCTGTCTGGTGCAGGGTGTGGCCAGAGCCGAGCGGATGGGGCTGCCGGGCCTCGGACACAGGGCCCCCAGAACGGAGCTGCACGCACCTCGTTGCACACAGACCCAGCTGCAGGAAGTCCCTGGAGCAGAGTCCCAGCTCACCCCCATCAGGAAGGACTACCAAACGGCTCCTCCAGGAGGCGCCACCGAGCAACGCAGGAGTGTGGCTGCCACGTGGAAGCTCGGACGCCCAGAGAACTGAGACTGCCAGGGACACACAGCCATGGAGGAGCCAGGCACAGCTGCCGGCGCAGACGCCACAGAGAGAGCAGACAAGAGGCAGGACACCCACGTCAGTGCCCCCAGAGTCCCAGACCACACCCCCAGCCCCTGCCCCTCCCTGACCACACCCCAGCCCCTGCCTGACCACACCCCACCCCTGCCCCTCCCTGACCACACCCCAGCCCCTGCCCCTCCCTGACCACACCCCAGCCCCAACCCCTCCCTGACACACCCCACCCCTGCCTGACCACACCCTACCCCTGCCCCTCCCTGACCACACCCCCAGCCCCCTCCACCTCCCTCATTGCCATCCTAGGAGGACCCAGAGCTGGCAGGACGTGGGCTGTGGGGTTGGAAAGTGCCTTTGATGATGGCTGCTATTATTATTATTATTATTATATTTCCTCATGCATCAGCATTCCTTACCAAACACCACAGAGATGCGTGACAGAAGAATCACCCAGGAGGAGCACCGCAGCGCTCTGAGACGCTCCGGGTCACCATGGCTGGGCTGGGGCCCAGGGCGCCCCGACCCTCCGGGTCACCACGGCTGGGCTGGGGCCCAGGGCGCCCCGACCCTCCGGGTCACCACGGCTGGGCTGGGTCCGTCCAGACTCAGCTGCGGTATGCGAGAGGACTGCCCGCCCAGTCAGCCGACCTCGGTCAGGGGGAGACCGTCCATCACATGGGGCCCCGTCCAGCCAGCAGAGAGCCTCGGTCCCGGGCGAGGGAGCTGTGCCCCTGGCCACCCCGTCAGCCACACAGCCACGGGGGCAGAATCCTACAGGGCCCACGTATGTCTGTGCACACACATGTGCCGCTGGCTCGTGTTCCCGGGAGAGCCTTAACACACAGGTGCATAAACACACGCACTTCCACAAGACAGCGTCGCCTGGCTGGGCCCGGGCCCACCCCAGGGGGTGAGGTGCCCACCACGGTGGTCCCGGATCAGGGCGCCCCCGTCCCACCCTGCCTTCACCACACAGAATCCACACACCTGCTCGAGGGTTGGCCGACCTATTCTCCTCTGTCCCCAAGACCCTCCCCTTCCCAGGGCAGGCACAATACCCCCGGGCCCCCCGCCCCCCGCCAGGCCCACTAAGGGCCCCTCCCTCCACAGAGGAGCTGAGGTCCCAGCCCCCGCCCGCCCCGGCAAGGACTGCCCAGGATGCCGGCTGCCCTCCCCGCAGGGCCTGGACGGGACTCCCAGGTGAGTGGACGCAGCCTCACACCTGGGCCGCTCACACGGCTCACGTCACCACCAGGACCCAGCCATTTATCACAATGTTGATCTTTATTTTAAATATAAATCAGGCAATCACTTATGTCTTTTAGGCTCTTTGTATTTATTCAGGAATATTTAACAGTAGACAAAAGGTGACTTATTCATTATTCATCCCGAACAAGGCAAGTGTGGCAATCTGAAAAGGCTGACATTTGAGCTTTTTGCCAACACTAGCAAAATTATATCCTTCCCATTGTAAATCAATGAAGTAGAATCATCGCGCACAAAGGAATTAAATTGCCTTGTCACTTTAATAAGGCCACCTTATATACAACCACCCAGCACCGCCATTGTGCGGAGCCGGTGCAGGCTCAGCTCGGTGCAGGCAGCCGCCTCGGGTGCCAGCGGTGTTCCCGCCTCCCGCGCTGCGTCCCAGAGGCTGGGGTGCGACTTGCGGTCGGGCGCAGGCGTGGGCACGCACCGCAGCCAAGCAGCGTCCCCGCCACGGGCATCTTCCAGACGCGGCTGCCCGGGCTCCTCCCCGGCGCCCTCCACACAGTCCCACAGCACCGCTTCCCACTCTGCCGCCAGCATGCACACGCGTGTGCACACAGGTGTACACGCTCACACACTTGACAACTATTCACTCACATCTGCATTTAGGTCCAGATTTTCCACGTACCAAGAACGTATTTTTTAGACAGTTTTATTTATTTTGAAAATTAGATGTACAGAGGGAAAGGGATCTTCCACCTGCTGGTTGGCTGAAGCCAGCAGCTTCCTCAGGTCTCCCACGTGGGTGCAGGAGCCCGAGCACTTGGGCCGTCTTCCTCTGCTTTCCCAGGCTACCACAGAGAGCTGGATCGGAAGTGGAGCAGCCGGGATTCAAACCGCCGCCCACATGGGATGCCGGGTGGCAGGGGGTGGCTCCACCCCCACCCAGTGGCAGCACTTTTGTAAGGACAAATGACAGCCCCTCACAGTGAGCACCCTCCACAGACAACGAGAAAGACACAGCCGAAGGGAGCAGACGGAAACACGGGAGAGAGATCGGGGCGCCTGGCCCCAGCCCTCACCTGCGACTACAGAAACACAGGCAGGCTTAGAACACGGGGCACGTGTGCACATACAGCGGCCTGCCACAGCTCGGGGCCGGGTTCGAACCCTGCTCCTGCTTCCCGCTGGGCAGACCTGCTCAAGGGGTGCCGTCCCTGTCACCCACGGGGCAGACTCACACTGGGCTCTGGGCTGCTGGCTCCCACCTGGCCCAGGGCCAGCTGTTATGGGCGTGAAGGAGTGAACCACAGATGGGAGGTCCTTTCTCATTCTCTCTCAAATCAGCAAAATAAAATAGATTTTAAAAAGAATAATTTCAGGGCCGGGTGCTGTGGCCTAGCGGGTAAAAGCCGCTGCCTGCAGTACCAGCATCCCATATGAGCACCAGTTCTACTCCCAGCTGCTCCACTTCCAATCCAGCTCTCTGCTGTGGCTGGGAAAGCAGTGGAAGATGGCCCAAGTCTCTCAGCCCCTGCACCCATGTGGGAGACCTGGAAGAAGCTCCTGGCTCCTGGCTTCGGATTGGCACAGCTCCAGCTACTGTGGCCATCTGGGAGAGTGAACCAGTGGGTGAAAGACCTCTCTCCCTCCCTCCCTCTCTCTGACTCTGCCTTTTTTTTTTTTTTTTTTTTTTTTTTTTTTTTTTTTTTTTTTTTTTACAGGCAGAGTTAGACAGTGAGAGTGAGAGTGAGAGTGAGAGAGAGAGAGAGAGAAAGGTCTTCCTTCCGTTGGTTCACCCCTCAAATGGCCGCTACAGCTGCCGCTGCACTGATCTGAAGCCAGGAGCCAGGTGCTTCTCCTGGTCTCCCATGGGGTGCAGGGCCCAAGCACCTGGGCCATCCTCCACTGCACTCCCGGGCCACAGCAGAGAGCTGGACTGGAAGAGGGGCAACCAGGACAGAATCCGGTGCCCCGACCGGGACTAGAACCTGGTGTGCTGGCGCCACAAGGCAGAGGATTAGCCTAGTGAGCCGCGGCGCCGGCCTGACTCTGCCTTTCAAATAAACCTCAAAAAAGAAAAATAAAAGAACATTTCACATAAAAAACCCAAGAACTGGGAAAGCATCTGGTGCAGTAGCTGAGGTGCCTCCTGGGACGTCTGCTTCCCTCGTCAGAGGCCTGGGCCGCGTCCTGGGTCTGTGTCCGACCCAGCTCCCTGCTCACGCCCACCCAGGAGGCCACAGTGACGGCCCCAGTGGTGACAGCGCAGTGCTGGGTCCCTGACTCGTGCCAGGGTTCCCCGCTCCAGGCTCCAGCCCGGCCCAGCCCCTGCTGTTGTGGGCACTTAGAACCAGCAGACGGAGGATCTCTAATTCTCTGCCTTCCAAGAAAAATAATTTTAAAAGCTCAAAACCATAAAAAAAATTTTCAATACTAAAATACATGGAATGACAGTTGACTGCACTCGGACACTGAGGCGAAATCAACACAGATTAAACTGTGGGCGTGCGCGTGCGGCCTGATGGTTAGACCTGCCTGTCAGCATGCTGGGAGCTGCATCGGTGAGCCGGGGCCCAGCACAGGGCCCTGCCCGGGACCGCAGCTTCCTGTAACGCAAACCCGGCAGCAGGCAGGGTGAAGATTCTGCCACCCACGCAGGAGGCCTGGATGGAGTCCCCACACCCGGTTTTGTCCTGGCCCCACCCTGGCTGTTCAGACATCTGGGGAATAGACAAGTAGAAGTAACTGTTCACGTTCTGTCTCTCTCTCCTGTCTGTTTCTAAAATAAAATGAATAAATAAACCACGGGGTGCCCTGGAAATATGTGTGCAACCCAGTGTATGTGAAGGGACTCTGGGGATAGGAATACAAATGCAAGAGGA
Source organism: Oryctolagus cuniculus (assembly GCF_964237555.1). NCBI lineage: Eukaryota > Metazoa > Chordata > Mammalia > Lagomorpha > Leporidae > Oryctolagus > Oryctolagus cuniculus. The sequence goes on from NC_091440.1 coordinate 1,972,209, forward strand.
TGGATATATAGAGAGAGGGGCCGGCACTGTGGTGCAGCAGGTCAAGCCTCTGCCTGCAGTGCCGGCATCCCATACAGGTGCCTGTTTGAGTCTTGGCTGCTCCATGTCCAATCCAGCTCCCTGCCATTGTGCCTGGGAGAGCAGTGGGGGGTGGCCAAAATACGTGAGCCCCTGCAACCGTATGGGAGACGGAGGAATCTCCCGGCTCCTGGCTTCAGTATGGCCCAGCCCCAGCTGTTGTGGCCACCTGGGGAGTGAACTGGTAGGTGGAAGGTCTCTCCCTCTGTCTCTCTAGTTAACTCGCCTTTCAAATAAAATACACTAATCTTTAAAAAAAAAAAAAAAGAGGAGAAAGATTGTTAAAGCATCAAAGAGAAACAAAGGATGGAGAAGACAGAAGGAGGATCCAACACGCGTATAACTGGAGCTCAAAGAAGAAAACAACCAAAAGGAAAAAACAGCAAATACTTGTAACTAGGCTCCAATAAGACTACAATCTAAGGACATAACACTGGTCAGGGGAAACTCTGTGGCTTCAAGTAATTACATGAATAATGAATTACCTGCTCAAACCCAATGGAGAAACCAGACGGATGCTTAGAGAGGAAGTGGGGCACAGGTGCACCGGGTGTTATTCAGGCGTAAACAAGAAGGAAGCCCCCATCACATGCGCCTACAGGACTGGATCCAGGGGACGCAGTGGTGAGCAGGAAGCCACACAGAGGGACACGCGTGACCTCACTGACGAGCCACAGCCAGAACGTCTCTCTCAGGACAGCATCACCCTGCAGTAGCAGCAGGGCTGGGAGGTGGGGGTGGGGTGGGGATAGGGGACGGGGTGCCGGGTGTGTGACTCCTAGGGTTCTGTGGCTTCCCTGGTTGACAACAGTCTGTTGAAAATTTCAAAATGGCCACAAGAATGCTACGGATATGCAATGTAGTAAAGAAAGAAAACTGGATTTGTATTTCCTACCGTTACCCATGTAAAAAATCCCAAGTAAAATATTCGCAAACAATCCAAAAATACACTAAAAAATAGCACCTCATGTCCAGATAAAACGTAATCCAGGAACGTGAGGCTGGGGTGTGATTGGAAAATATAATTTCTTATACTAATAGTAGGCGCATGGAAACGATTCTATAATTTTCTCCATTATAAGAAAGAAGCACATATTTACACGTCTGTACCTATGTACATGTGTGTGTGGCCACATGTGTCTGTGCACACACATACATGGGTATGTATGAAATCGCCTTTAAGCTGCCGTGTCTCTGGGTAGGGAACCAACAGGGGCCAGAGACAAAGCAAGGACATGCACCGCCCGCTCAGTTGTTTAGCGCCGGACGGCGAAGACGATGAACGCAATCAGATGAGGGAAAAGCACGGAAGGGATAAGAATCTGGAAAGAAAGCGCATTTCATTTCAAACGAGGAAATAATATTTCTGGAAAACCCAAGAGATTCAATAAACATGACAAAAACAATTCAAAAATTAGCAGAATGTCAAATAAGCCATAGAAATCCGTACGGGGTGTGGTCTGACGAGGAGGGGGAGAGAAACTCACAATGACGAAGGAAACAAAGGAAAGAATGGAGTCCTTGGCCCTCAGCTTAGAAACCTGCAAACTCACGCGAAGACAACCTCGGACCACGTGGAAGGAACCAGGGAAAGACTGGGACGGAGGGGAGGCGTCTCTCCCTGGAGGGCAACTCGACGTCACCCCAGAGGTGCCCACAGGACTGAGACAGCTCTCCCCGAGTCTCACGTGGACTCTGAAGCCGACCCTAAAGTTTACGTGAAAAAACCAAACGTGCCTCAACTGGACAAGCCCAGAAAGAGGGGCCATGAGGGGGCACCACACCCTGCAACACTAAGAGGTTGCAAGAGTGAGAACAATCACATTGGCAAATAAACACCCCGAGGAGTGCGACAGAATCAAAACCCACGAGACAAGACAGGATATGACAAAGGTGTCGTCTCAGACCGCTGGAAGAGGTGGCTCTCAGGTGGGAGAGGACATTGTGGTCCCTGGACGGCCAGCTTGGAAAGGTGGGAACAGACCCAGACCTCACACTGTCCACCAGCACGGACGCCAAGTGCACCGCTGATCCGGAGCCAAAGTTCCGGAAGAAACACGGGGCTGCGTCCTTTTACGACCCGGATGTTTGGGCTTTGCTGAATCTCTCCACGGCTTCTCATTCGCAGGCAACAAAAGCAAACGTCGGTTTGACTGTAACCCTCTTAACTCCTGACAGGCAGCAGGCACAAAGCCCAGCAACAAGACACACACTGGTAGAAAGCACACATGGCTCCACTCAAAGCCCAGGGCTCCTCCCAGCACGGGAGGCGGCGGCCACCAGCTCACGGAACAAATCTACGCCTGGATCTCAAACGGGTTTGCACCAAAATGAATCATCTTTTGACTCCATTTTTCCAGAACTTTCTGCAGCGCCCTCATGCCCTCAAGGAGAGCAACAAGCAGATCAGACATCCACAGGGCCTGCATGTGCACACCGGCTAGGGTGGCACCTGCAGCGCCGGCATCTCATACAGGCACCAGTTCCTGTCCCGGCTGCTCCACTTCCAACCCAGCTCCCTGCCGATGTAGGGAAGGCAACAGAGGATGGCTCAAGTGCTTGGGCCCCTGCACCCATGGGAGACCCGGAGGACGCTCCCGGCTCCTGGTTTTGGCCAGCAAAGCCCTGACCACTGCAACCATTTGAGGGGTGCACAGCAGATGAAAAATCTCTCTCTCCATCTTCCCCTCTCTGTAATGCTACCTTTCAAATAAATAAATGGATCTGAAAGATTGGTCTATAAAACGAGATTAAGTGGGGCCAGCACTGTGCTGTAGCAGGTAGAGCTGCCGCCTGCAGTGCCGACACCCCATATGGGTGCTGGTCCAAGCAGTATATTACCTTTTGTGGATGCAAGAAAGTTAAATAAGAAAAAAAAATGTGTCTATGTAGCTTGATCTTTTTTTTTAATTTGAGCAGCAGAGAGACAGAGCACTCATCCTCTGGTTCACTCTCCAAGCTGGAAACCCGATCCGCGTCTCCCCCGTGAGTGGCAGGGCCACCGCTGAGAACTCCCAGGGACTGCGTGACCGGGGAGGGAGCTGGAGCCGACAGGGACTCGGCTGCTCCGGCCTGGGCTGGCCTCCCCCGGCACCTGGACCAAGCCTCCAGCGCTGGGTTAAACATCTGCTCCAGCACACTGCTCACAGGGACGACCACACACACAGGAAGAAAGCAGCTATTGTAACTGCACAGGTGGGTGGGAAACAGGGTGGCGATGGGGGCCCCGCTCTGATGATACCCTTCCTCACACGTTAAGGACGAGGTGGTGACGAGGACGAAAGCACAGCCCACAACAAAGTGACCGTCACGGCTCCTCGGCCTGACGACACAGCCACACAAAAAGGGGAATTAGAGGTAGAGAATCCCCACCCGGCCCCTCCGTGGGACACTCCGTGCGCAGTATGCCAAGGACAGCGCTGCCCACAAACCTCGGCGTCTCCCTGAGAGGTGGCCGTTGGCAGAGGTGGGTCCGTGCAGCTGTCGTGAAAAGAACATTGATGAGACCAAGATCGGACAAAGATTGGAGAAACCAAGATTCTCTCCGTGCGGATGGGAAATACCTCCACAGAAATGCCAGTGTGGTATCGGGATGGGGTGTCGCTCCCCGTCTTCGTGGAGGAATGACACAGGACCCTGCGTTGTTCTTTCGTCTGCTCGGCCCTTCCGGGTTTGCTGCTGGTTCTTCCCGGGTTGGCTACCGTCCCTTCCACCTCTGTGGAAGGGCGGTTCCCCCTGGCCACTTTCCCCACTTCCGCAGGGGAGCGGCACACCGCCGGCCGGCTCTCTCTCTCGGGGGCTGCTCAGATGTTATTCGGATGTTCCCCTTAGATGTTCCTGGTGCATGTTGTCTCTCTCCTCCTTTATAGTCCTCTTCCACCAATCCCAACTCTGCTACCCACACGCCGAGTACGCTGCTCTCCTCCAATCAGGAGCAGGTCCCACAGTTTATTGGTTGAACTGGAGGCAGCTGTGTAGAAGCTGTTTCCTCCTCTCCCAGCGCCATATTGTGGGAGAGCAGATGCATAGAGTAAGTCTTAATTCCAGTAACTTAGTCTAGTCCGAGTCGCTCCCCACAGATCCCCCTTTCTTTTTATTTTTTGGCATTGATACGCGCCTGTCTTCGGTGCCCCGCGGCACACACTCTGCTCTGCTTGCTGGAGTTGCCCACAGGTGCTTACAAGCCCTACCAATCAGGCAAACCGAATCCGGGTCCTCTCTTCGCCATGTTGTGAGGAGGTTTTTAGGCGCTGATGCGTGCCTGTGTTCGGTGCCCTGCAGCGCATGCTCTGCTCTGCTAGGACTGCCTGCAGGTGCTTACAAGCCCTACCAATCAGGCAAACCGAATCCGGGTCCTTTCTTCGCCATGTTGTGAGGAGGTTTTTAGGCGCTAATGCGTGCCTGTGTTCGGTGCCCTGCAGCGCATGCTCTGCTCTGCTAGAACTGCCTGCAGGTGCTTACAAGCCCTATCAGGCAAACCGAATCCAAGCCCTCTCATTGCCGTCTTGTGGGGAGACTTATTAGTGTTGGTTTGTGCCTATCTTCAGTGACCTGCAGCTCATACTCTGGTCGAGCTGCCTGCTGGTGCTTATCGCCTTACTAATCAGGCAGACCGAATCCAAGCCTTCTCATTGCGGTATTGTGGGGAGACTTATTGATGTTAATTCGTGCCTGTCTTCGGTGACCTGCGGCGCATAAGCTGCTAGCCGCCCGCAGGTGCTCACCACCTCCCTAATCAGGCAGACCGAATCCAAGCTCTCTCATTGCCATGTTGAGGGGAGGCCTTATTTTTCTCTATTTCTCTATCTCTGGGCATTCCTATCTCTCCCATTTTACTTCTATCTGCCAGCATTCCTATTTCTCTCATTTTACTTCTAAACTTCTGTTTCTCTTATCCCCACGGCTTCCCGGCGCCCGCCCCAAGGCTGCTTCTCGGTGGCTTCCCGGCTCTGGCCGCTTCAGCCCGCGCTTCTCTCATCTGCGCGGCTTCCCGCGCGCACTCCGCGGTCTCCGCGCCCTTCGCGTCCGCACCACGGCCTTGCACTAGCCCCACGTTCCCTATCTATTCACGCCCTGTGCTCTCTCTGCACGCGGCGGCTTCCACGAGTCACACAGCGTAGCTTACGTTTCCGCCACCGGTTGGTTTACTTTTCAGTCTAAGTTCCCCGGGCTAACCTGACAAAATGCAACCTATAGCTTACGTCTCCGCTCCCGGTTTGGCTTCCCGTCTTTTGCTCCTCGGGCTAATCTGACGGATTCCAACCTGGCCCACGTTTCTGCCTCTGGTTTAACTTTTCGCCTTTTGCTCCCTGGGCTGACTTAAAGAATTCCAACCTGGCTTATGTTTCCGCCTCGGCCTGCCCCCGCAGCTTCAATTTCCCTAACATTTTTCTCTACACGGTATGTTTCCCTAAGTTTTCTTCCAACAATACTCCTCCCTCATTTCTCCTGGCTTCTCCCCACAGTCCGTATCCGAGTCTGTTTGTTCTAGCTTTCACTTTCGCTTTCGACCTTAGAAATTTCTCCCAGCTTCCCCCCGTAGTCCGTATCTGAGTCTATGCCTAGGCTTTTGATAGCTTCTTCCGGCACCTTTTCCGTCCGGCTTTTCCCTAGGCTCTTTGCTAGTCTCTCTCTCCGGTATTTTCCTACTTCTTCCCGTTTCTTTCCTCCTAAATTTCCTATGCGAGTCACGGCACCATTATGTCGCTCCCCCTCTTCGTGGAGGAACGACACAGGACCCTGCGTTGTTCTTTCGTCTGCTCGGCCCTCCCCAGGTTTGCTGCTGGTTCTTCCCGGGTTGGCTACCGTCCCTTCCACCTCCGTGGAAGGGCAGTTCCCCCTGCCACTTTCCCCACTTCCGCGGGGGAGCGGCACACCGCCGGCCGGCTCTCTCGGGGGCTGCACAGGTGTTCCTCTTAGATGTTCCCGGTGCATGCTGTCTCTCTCCTCCTTTATAGTCCTCTTCTGCCAATCCCAACTCTGCTACCCACACGCCGAGTACGCTGCTCTCCTCCAATCAGGAGCAGGTCCTGCTGTCTATTGGTTGAACTGGAGGCAGCTGTGTAGAAGCTGTTTCCTCCTCTCCCAGCGCCATATTGTGGGAGAGCAGATGCATAGAATAAGTCTTAATTCCAGTAATTTAGTCTAGTCCGGGTTGCTCCCCACAATGGGGTTAGGAAGAGTATGTCACGTCTCGCTCTGTCCACTCAGAGGGCCAGAGGCTACCCTCCACCCCACCCCACCCCACCCCACCCGCTGGGCGCTGCTCCGGGGAACCAGGATCCGCGGGACATGCGCTCACCCCGGGCCTCAGGCAAGCACGTGAGCCCGAGCTGTGTTTCACGTGACGGCAGAGAGAAGCCAGAAGCTGCCCGGGACACAGCTGGGGGAGAGAGCCGATCGGACAGGACCAGGAGGGGATGGAGGACGCGCGCTTGGGAATCCTCATGTCTGGAGGGAAGCGTGTTACGGAGAGGCGAGAGGAGGGAGTCAGCGCGCAGCACGTGTGGGAGTGACAGGGAGAGCAGTGTCCTCCAGGTGTCACTGGGCACCCGGACCCCCTGGGGAGCAGGAAGTCCACACAGCAGCAACGTTTCCACCCCACAGGTCCTCGCCAACCTCCAGGGAAGAGGCGCTGGGCTGGCAACCCCTGGCCGCCGTCCTGACCAAGGGTGGACACAGCGAGTGGCCATGCAGGAAGGAAGGACTGGCCATCGCCCGGGTGCCAGGGGGGCGCTGGGCCCGGACCCTCACTGAGGAAGCCACTGCCCCGTCAGGACGGCGGCCCCAGTACATCGCCTGCTGGCCCGGACCCCACAGCAGGGGCAGTGGGGAGCGGGGTGGTCCCAGCCTCCGGGAACAGGCGAGGAGGTGGCAGGTGCTCTTCCAGACGACACATACTATGGCGACACTGTAGACCAGAGTGACGCGTGCTCCCCAGGCGTTTCCAGATTGAGACTATGACATGAGGGACAGGGACAGGGGGTGCCTGCACAGGGGTGCACACTGCGTGTGGGGCGGCAGCACAGCTGCTGGGGAGCTGTGAGCGCGGCTGGGGTTACGTCGCTCCGGGAGGCGCGCGCTGAAGCCCTGCAGCTGACCCGAGACCTGCATGTACGTGTGTGAGTGAGAGAAAGGAGGGGGGAGGGAGAGAGAGGGCAGAGAGAGAGAGGGAGAGAGACCGAGCACACAGGGAGTGTGATCCACACGCAATACGCCCGTCAGACCAATTCAGAACACAGGAGCCAGAGCACCTGGCTTCACAGCCCACACCTGTGCCTTGCTGCACTTGGGGGCCCCCACGTAACCTCTCAGTGCCTCTGCGTCCCCCAGGGCTGACCACCAGCCCTCCCGCTGGGCCGAGACAGGTGTCGCACTTCTGAGAGTGGCTGGCATGGAGCCGGTGCTGGAGAGCGAGCCACGGGCGGGCAGAGAGCTGAGTCGCCGTCGGTGAAGACGGTTCAGGATGTGGACCCCAGGGAGGCACCTGGGGAGCAGGAGGGTCGGGCCATTGTCCGTCTGTCACACCTGGCTCCCTGAGGCCCTGAGAGGGGTCATTCTCACAGAAGTGCTAGTGGAGGCGGGGGAAGAGAGGCGGCAGGCAGGGCCGGGCAGCAAGGCGGCCAGCTTCAGTGGGCTGTCATCCGGCAGATCGGGTGGGCACCTGTCCAGACAGAATCCCAGAGACGGTGTCTGGCCATCCAGACCAGGGCCAGCAAGGGTCCATGGTGAGGACAGCGCACCTGGTGGGCCGGGCGGGCGTCACAGGACAGAGCTGAGCACGGTCCTCACTCAGACCTGGGCAGCTACGGGAACGGGGTCCAGGTCTCCCCACCCGTGCTGCACCCCCCACCCCCACCCTCTTCTCCTGGACAAAGGCCAGGAGTGGGAGAGGTGGACGTTCCCCTGGGATTTACTGTCCAGTATCACTGGGCTGGGCAGACGCCTTCCCTGGGGGCAGGCTGGGGCCACCTGTGCAGCTCCCCGGGGGTGGGCGGGACTCTGCTGCCCCCCTCGCCACAGGGGCTGCGTTATCCTCAGACCCCTCCCCCACACAGGCTAATTGGTAACTTCCCACCCAGCAGAAGCAGCAGGGGTCGCAAGGTGCGACCTCTGTGTCCACGAGGGCGGACAGGAGCAGCCCGCATCCCCAGGGAAACACGGGGCGAAGGAGTGGAGCAGTCGCAACAGACAAAACCCCACCCCAGGGCACAGGGCAAACAGCAACAGCCTGCCACACACCGCCCCCGCCCGGCCACGGGCAGCTCTAGGGCAGCCCCCGGGCCCCAGCACCAGTGTCCACGCACACGGGACCAGGCCAAGGCTAGCGTGGGACCCACAGCCCAGGGAGCCGAAGCCGGGCCTGTTCCCTATTGACAAGCACAGGTGCAGGTGGCTGCAGCCCCCAGCTCGTCCTGCTCCCAGCATCTCACCCCGGCAGAGTTTCTAGAATCACCTGCCGGCATCACGGGCAGAGTGGTGTGTGGCGACCCGGTTCCCGGCTCGGCTTACGCGGCTGCCGTGGCTGGGAAAATGTGCGTGCCAATGACCTTCTTCCGAAGGGTATGTTAAGGAGACGAAGCAATTTTCTGTAATGCGGTTGTCATGGTGATCGGCCCTTTAACGGGCGGGGAGAAGCGAGGTGCATCTGTAATCAGCGGAGCCGCTCCAACAAAGGTTTTGATGAAGCAACATTTGGGATGAATTTGAAGCTGCGTCTTCACAGAAAATCAACCAGAAAGAAAGGGACCTGGGAGCAGCCAGGGCCGCGGGGCCGGGGAGCGGAGTGCCCAGGACAAAGGCAGCCGCCCCACCCCGGGGAGCGAGGGAGGAGCCACCCGTCCTCTCAGGGCCTGCTGGCCGGAACTGCCTTGGGAATAAAGGCCCCAGCACCAGGCGCCAGCTCCTCCCGGGCAGGGGCAGGCGGCGCCAGAACCCGGAGGTGGCTTTGGTCAGAAAGAAGCGAGCTCTGCAGTAACAGTGAGTGACTTCCTGCCCATGGACGCAGCCTCCACCCCACGCGGGGGATGTAAGCATCGGAGTCGACAGCGCCTTAACTCATCACACAGCCCGCGGCACCCCACGGCAAAGCCTGCGTCCACAGCGGCCTGGACGGGGAGTGTACCCAGGATGTTCGCGCAGTGTCAAGTCCCACCCCCCCACTGCTGAGTCAGGGGCAGCAATGGGGCTGCGAGAGGCATCGGACCCCAGAGAGAGGCAGAGATGAGACGCAGACCCTCCCATGACCCGCAGCCTCTCTCCCCGCAGGGGACACGACCCCTCCCCTGTGACCACCCCACACACCCACAGGACACGACCCCTCCCCTGTGACACCCCCCCCACACCCACAGGACACGACCCCTCCCCCTGTGACACCCCCCCACACCCACAGGACACGACCCCTCCCCTGTGACCACCCCACACACCCACAGGACACAACCCCTCCCCTGTGACCCCCTCCCCACACCCACAGGACACGACCCCTCCCCTGTGACCACCCCCACACACCCACAGGGGACACGACCCCTCCCCTGTGACCACCCCCACACACCCACAGGACATGACCCCTCCCCTGTGATCAGCCCCACACACCCACAGGACATGACCCCTCCCCTGTGACCACCCCCACACACCCACAGGACACGGCCCCTCCCCTGTGACCACCCCCACACACCCACAGGACATGACCCCTCCCCTGTGACCACCCCACACACCCACAGGACACGACCCCTCCCCTGTGACCCCCCCACAGGACACGCGGCCTCTCTCCCCACGGGGGACACCAGTTCAGGAGCTCATCCTCTCATCCTTTGGCACTGCCCACTGCACCGCTTTGCCTGCATTTGAGGTGCATGGAAGTGGAGAACCTCTGACCACTGCTCTGACCACGAGGCCCTGGGAGCAGGGACGGGGCAGGAGGGCGTCAGGGCACCGGGACCCCCTCACGGCAGCCTCAGGGCCCAGTCAGCTCAGCAAACAGAAGGGCTCATCCCCACAGCAACGCCGGACGCCCCACCCCGCTGCACACGGGCACGACACACACCACTCCCCACCCCACGGCCCCAGCGAGGGCTTTGCTCTGCCCCAGCGGACAGCCCACTCTGCCCGGGGCGGGGCCGTGTGTGTGCGTGTCGACAAAGCTCCAGGCGGAATCCTCGGGGTCCATGGGTCATGGGCAGAGCATCGGGTCGTGAGCCAGCCTCGCTGGGGCCACTCCCGGTCACAGGAGGACCCCGAGGTGGAAGCCCTTCCCTGGGCCGCGAGACCTCACCCGAGGCGGGGAAGCAGCCCGCAGGGTGTCTGGGTGCTCGGGGGCCGTATCCCAGGGCGGCCGCCCGGGACAGCAGCGGGGGCCCTGCCGGACATGGGTGTCCGCCTGCTGGCCGTGTCCGAGCCAGCGCTGTCTCACCCACGCCTCCCACAGCCGCTTCAGGTTGGACTCGTGAATTTCTGGTTTCCTCTTCCGTCTTCTTCCCCAGGATATGAATTCCAGAAGGCAAGCATTTCACCTGACCTTCAGCCTGTCCATCACCGCCTGTCTCACTCACTCCACCTCCCCCCAAGCCAATCTGAATACACTTGTTCAAATCAGTGTAGCCTAGGAGTCATTAAAGCTGATCAGGAAATCCAGTGTGCTTAACATGAGGGAAACCTCTGCAGGGGGGAAGCCCTCTCCCACCGAGTGCCTTGTGCTGGTGTCACCATCCTCGCCATTTTGCCAAGGCTCTCCCCCAGCCAGCGGCCAGCGCTGCTGTCCAGTCCTGCCCCACCAGTCGCTGGGGTTCCCATTCCAGAGGGGCACACAGGTGACCGAGCTGACCTGTGAGCGCTCACCTCCCACTCGGGGTCGAGCCAACCGCATGCCGTCCCCGGGTGGTGCTGCGCTAGCCCCGCCCCCTCCACAGCCTCCATTCTTCCCGAGGCTGACGTCCCTGGCGGCTTCGGGCCCCCACGTGGGACATGAGCCTCTGCTCAACATTTCCAACCACTGCCGCCGCCGGCCCCCCGGGAGCCCAGATGACCCCCTGTTCAACCTGGAGCCCGGTGAAGCCTGGCGTGGGAGCCACGGCGCTGCCATGGAAACACCCAGCCGCTTCCCTCGGCCAAAGCCTGGCAGAGCTCACCGGGGATCTGGCCACGCTGTCTCGCCCAGGTGTGCAGCCTGTGAGCCAGGCGCCGGGCGTCCCAGGCCCCAGCCTCCCACTCAGCCCCGCCCACTGCCAGGGAGGCTGCGGGCTTCCCTCATTACCTCCGTGTCCACCCAGCAGAGGGGTGTCCCGAGCGTCCGCCCCACCGCGCGACGCTGCAACTCCGCTTATCCAGTGGGATCTCACACTCGACTTTCGGGGATAAACAAAGGTGCTTTTCCCGCACTTTGCAGCTCGTAGTTTGCAAAGTTAAAGCTTGCTCAGAGAAATACCTAAAGCCGTTTCCTGCGTGGAGTGCTTGCCTGAGAAGTCCACTTATCCTGGATTACTTGAGAATGATTTTGGAAACTGAAATATCCACCCCCTTAGTCAGGCAGCTGGCGTCGTGGTGCAGCGGTTAAGCCACTGTCAGCGATGCTGGCGGCCCATATGGGTGCCGGTTCGAATCCCGGCAGCTCCACCTATGGTCCTGCCAATGAGCCTAGGGAAGCAGCAGAAGATGGCCCAAGTCCTGGGGCACTTGGCATGCATGAGAGACTGGATGAAGTTCCTGGCTCCGGCCACTGCAGCCATGTGGAGAGTGAACCAGTGGTTGGAAGATCTGCCTCTCCCTCTCTCTGTTTCTCTTTCCAATCAACGAATCTCAGAAAACAGAAACGAAGGTGACCGGGGCCCCTGTGTGCAGGGCAGGGTGGAACTCCGCACCTCACATGAGCAGGCGAGGACACGCGTGTCCATCGTTACAAGGTGCGACAGGAGAGTGTAACAGAACTCGAGCCCAGATCTCCCTATCCCCAGGAGTGAAGATACAGTCTAACGGCCGCTGGAAGAAGAAAGCCACAGGGCAAACGGGCCTGCCCAGGAGGTCCCCGGCCGCCTGTCTGAGTCTTCTACGATCTTCTTCTATCAGCCCCTTCAGTATGCAGACGGCTCAGAAGTCGTGGGTACAGGGGTGGCAAGTGTGCAAAGCCTTCCCCCTGTGAAATCGGATCAGACTGAACGGAAACGCACAAGACACGACGCAGGGTGCTGGAGGCGCCGGGAGTTAGAGGGCAGCCCAGCGTCCTGCTGCAGGCTCCACTGTTGATGGGAAAAAACTAAAGGACTTGGGAGGGGGCAGCCATGAAAACCAGAACTCGCCCCCAGCCTGTGTGTCCACGCGGCTGTCCCGGGAACATAAGCAGGGACCTGGACGGGAAGTGGAGCGGCCGGGACTTGCACCAGTGCCCATAAGGGATGCTGGCATGGCAGGTGGCGGCCTTACGCGCTACGCCACAGCGCCAGCCCCGAGACTTTAGGTGTTACTTGGTTCCTGTTCAGACGGATTCTGTCTGCACGCTGACCGAGTCCTTCCTCCGCCCTCCGGGTTCTGATGCTGGGCCCACCGCTGCGCCCTTTTATGTGGGTAACCAAGGTTTTCAGCTCCACCTCCATGCCTAAGCTGAGGGGCAGCAACCCCGCTTAGAGACTGATGCGACTGTTTTCCTAAGAACGACCATGACACACTGCACAGAAGCGTTTCTCAATCCGCGACCAGAGCTGGAGAGTCCAACCCTGTTGGCCCATGCACACGCGTGTTGCGTATAAACGCAGCCATGGGCCAGGGCGTGGGGTACAACGTCACGCAGAGCGGCCCATTGGACGGGCAGCCGGGAGTCCTAGGCATGGCCAGGGTGCCCGCCCACCTGCAGGAAGGAACTGGGCCCACGGGTTGTGTCCACGCATGACCCGGGATCCTCCTGCTCACCAAAGTGAACCACCCGTGGGCAGCGGGCACAGCCGACACCTTCACGGCAGGGCTAGTGCCTGGTGGGACAGAGCAGGAGTGGAGCTATGCGAATACATGAGCTGTCAGGCGTGCAAACGGGCAGGTGAGTGGGGAGGAGGAGCAGGCCAGGGCGGGCGGCGTCGGAGCGCGGGGCTGGGAGGCAGCCACAAGGGCGTCTGGGGCAGCGTTTTCCAAGCGGGGGAGGGGGTGCGGAGGCCCTGGCTGGGCAGAGTGGGAGGGGCGCAGGGCCATGGGGAGGACTCAGGACAAGGAGGGACGGAGAAGGCCGAGGCCTCTCCAGGCCGCCGGGGAGACTCATGCGGCCCACGGTCGACTTCTCCCAGAGAAACCCAAGGTTGGCTGGCTGTGTGTGAAGGTCCGTGTGCGTCCACCCGACCAGCAAACTGGACACACAGCACAGAGTCACCTCCACCAAGACAGGGAAAGCGACTGAATCCCAACGTTCATTCCGGATGCGAGCACTCGGCAAACCGGAAGAGGGAGAAACCGCCCCGCCCTGGGACGCACGCCCCGAGAGCAGGCGCACGGCACAGGCAGCCGCCCCGGCCCGCGAGTCAGCTCAGGGAGGGGAGAAATCAGGGTGCCGCCCGCTGTCCGCCCCAGATGGCCACCTCTGCAGAAGACCCAGCGACTACTGCAGAGGAAGTTGAGCAAGGTTGTGAGTTCGAGACCAGCACACAAAGCCGAGTGTATTTCTACACACTGGGTCCTCCGTGAGTCCATGCCGAACACACAGTGTTCTCAAAGCAGGCACGCGTCTCGACATTTTTGCGAGTCAATTCCATTTCCCATGAAAGTTTGTAAACTGGCAACAGAAACCTAAATTTTAGAAATACAGCTTTGAGGCGGGTGGGTTAAGGCCACCAGTGGGGGCTCCCACTCCACATCGCAGTTCAAGTCCGGGCTGCTCCACTTCTGATCTAGATCCCCGCCGACGTGCCTGGGAGCCAGCAGGCGATGCCTCAGGTGCTTTGGCCCCTGCCAGCCCCGTGAGAGACCAGATGGAGCTCCAGGCTCTGGCCCGGCCCAGCCCCGGCCCCGCAGCACCTCCGGAGTCAACAGGCGGGAGAAGATCCCCCCTCCTCCCTCCCCCCCCACTCTGCCTCTCAAATAAACAGACATCCTTTTTGAAAAGGCACAATTTCTAAGGGCACCAAGACTATAAAGCTGTATGGGTGAACAGGTGTGCAAGATACGTGTGCCGAAATCCACAACGTGGCTGAGACCGGTCAGCGTGGCCCTCGGCACTGGGCACGTGTGGTGTTCACCAGGTGAGCCAACCGTCACCCCAGCTCGCGTGCGGGGCACAGCCGTCACTGCAAACGTCGCGGGATCAGCTCCACGTGCGCTCCGGACTGCACGTCGTGACGCAGGAACGCTGAGCGGCCACAGGTGCCCTGAAACAATGATCACCAGCACACCGCCCGAGCCCAGGAAGCCGCGAGGAGAGTGCGGGGCTGCAGAAAGGGGAGAAACGCCGAGAAACCAGACGGGAGTCGAGAGCTAGACCCACCGGTGGCCGACCGACTCAGCCCAGGCGCCCGGCAACTTGGTGAAGACAGTTCCAGAACAGCCAGAGAGCCCCTGACGCTCGGACGTGGGCAGCCGGGACCTGAACCCGCGCTCGGACGTGGGCTGCCGGGACCTGAACCCGCGCTCGGACGTGGGCAGCCGGGACCTGAACCCGCGCTCGGACGTGGGCAGCCGGGACCTGAACCCGCGCTCGGACGTGGGCTGCCGGGACCTGAACCCGCGCTCGGACGTGGGCAGCCGGGACCTGAACCCGCGCTCGGACGTGGGCTGCCGGGACCTGAACCCGCGCTCGGACGTGGGCAGCCGGGACCTGAACCCGCGCTCGGACGTGGGCTGCCGGGACCTGAACCCGCGCTCGGACGTGGGCTGCCGGGACCTGAACCCGCGCTCGGACGTGGGCTGCTGTGTGGCAAGAGACAGCCCTCTGCGCCACGCCGCCAGCCCCGTGGTCCACAAAGTTAAAAACCACTGTACAAAAGGTCTTCAAAAGCTCATGGGAAATAAAACGTTATAAAAACATTCTACATGGATTCCAAGAGATTGAGTTTAGGCTTTGAGTTCAACTTTCTGTCAACCTTTTGCGGTCTCCTGGGCCCCATTATATCCAGATTGGGAACTTCTCTTGGAAAGACTCCATCCGATAAGGGGCTCCAAACAGAGAACGTTCTGGAAGAAGTATATACAAAATGCTTCTCTGGGAGAAACAAACAAAAAACAAGACTTCTACCAGGAGAAAGCTGAAGGCTCGGTTAGGGAAGCACCCACTAAAACGATGGGACAGATCTGAGTTCACACGCCACCCGCAAAGCACAGGTGCGCCAGTCACCCGCTGCAGGCCACTGACCTGCGAGTGAAAGCCACAGCGTGTGGCGTCCAAGACGGCCGCGCCAAGTCCTGGCAGGGAGGAAGGCCGCTCTCAGGCACTGCCGCGGGAAGAGGCGGAAACCAGTCGCTGTTTGCTAGGGAGGTTCGGACACACCTGGGGAGGCCAGGCTACGCCCATCCCCCCTGCTCACGGCAGCCTCACCTGCTGTTACTAACCCCGCGTCAGCCAGCAGGTGAGCGCAAGCACGGTGATGGTGACCTTCCCAGAGAGGAAGCAGCCACTGGGCAACACGCCAGCAAGGTGCGCTCCAGAACACACGTGCTGGCGGGAGACGTCGGAGAGAGAGGGCACCTCCCGTCGCAGTCCACCCACCCAGAGAGGATGCAGGCTGGCTGCGGGGACGGCGAGCAGGTCGGGGGTGCCGGGGTCGGCCAGCGGGGAACTTCTGGGGTGAGAGGCGTGTGTGTCCGGCTGGACTGGGGTGAGACTCTCACCAAGAACCGCTCTGCAAAACCAGCTCAGGGCCAGGTGTCACGTGCGCGTGCTCCGGTGTGTCAGTGATGCCGCAAGAGACCGGCGCCCCCCCCCCAGCCACCGGGTGCACGGGCGGTGCTTGCCGCTCACGTCACTACCTGCTTCCCCAGCACAGGTGTTGGCGTGCCGGGCCGGCCAGGTGAGGACAAGTGCAGGTGTGATCAGCAGGGCTCCTTGACTCAGGTCAGCTGGGGGCGGCCACGTCCAGCTCCCAGCGTGGAAGACACTTCGCAAGGCAGCCATAAGGGAGACGGGAAGCCGTCGGCCCTGGCGCGTCCCTGGTGAGCTGCCGGGTTTTTCTGGCACCTCCTCACACTCAGGACAGCGTCCTGCTTGGGTCCACGTGGCCGGCAGCACTGGGGCAGTGGCCCCGGTGAGCAGGGCGCAGCAGACAGTGCAACGCGCTCCGCAAGACGCACCTGGGGGAGGGGCTCGGTGCACCACACACCGTGCAGGTCCCGAAGCTCACTGGGGTTCCAGGGGCCCGGCAGGCCCACCACGCGGGGGTGCACTCGAGTGGCAGGTGCTGCCGCCGCCCTCGGCTCTCCCGGAGTCCCTGCCCAGGAGACCCCTGCCACCCTGCCTCCCTCACCCAAAGTAAAGCAAGGCTGCCGAGGCTCCGCCCCTTGCTCCGCCCACTTCTACAGGTGCCTCCTCCCTGAGTCAGCTGCAGGCCCTTAGCCTCGGCCACCTTCCTGGCCAGGAGTGGGTGAGGGGCCTCCTTGGGGTCCATCTCGAGGGCACATGGCTCCAGGTGGGCCCGGCGCCCTCACTTGGCGTGTGAGCACAGGCAGCGTTTGCTGGCGTGACCGGCCGTTTGCTCCCCGGCTTTCGGATCCATGCAGAGACCAGGGCCCTCGTGCTGTGGCCGTCCCAGCAATACCGTCCTCGCTGTGCGATTTTTTAAGAACGCTTCCTAACAGGACTCTGACATTGCTGAGTGACTGTTGCCAGCGTCCGTGTTTCGCCGCCGTACAGCGTGAGCCGTGTTGCTGGCAAAGCTGCCGGTTCTGCGGACACCGCCTCCTCTCTTGCTGGGACCTCGGCAGTCCCAGCCGGTGTGCAGCTGCAGAGCAGACCCAGTGTGCGAGTGCCGCGCCCAAGAACGGCCGTGGGGGAAGCAGGGGCAGTCCCCGTGGCTGTAACCGCTCCAGACCCGCCCCAGCGTCCAGCTCGCCCTTGTGTGCACACAGGTCGCCGGCTGTGTCCCTCACACTCAGCCGTGAACCCTCCCCCACCAGACTGCCGTCTCGGGACGGGAGACTCCCAGGCCTGCAGCAGAGCCTGGGTGCTGTGCTTGTCGGAGCTCCAGGGCAAAGCCAGCCCTCGGCATAGTGGCTCTGAGCCCTGCGTCCCAGAGACAGCCACCTCGGCCCCGAGAGAGAGAAGCCTCTGACCCAGCACGTCAGAGCCACAGCAGGGGCACAGACACGGTGGGACCTGACCTGCCCTCACGGGGACGGGGAAGCCCCACGGGTGCTGCCGAGGCGGTCCCAGTCCCAGCCCGAGGGCCCAGGACCCAGGCAGCGGCCGGCGTGAGCCACGCTCCGAGTCCGAACCCAGAGACAGCTCAGAGACAGGAAATTCTCGCCGGGCCTCGGCTTCCCTCCAGGCCCGTCCCACTGGGGAGAGGGCGTCTCCCGGCCACCCACGCCCTGCTGCTTTCCCTGACGCCCAGGGAGCCTCTGTCACCCGAGGCCCGCCCCAGGGGCACACATTTGCCACTGCCCACCCAGCTCCTGCTGGGCTCTCCAGGGCCTGTGGAGCCGCCTGGGGCCTGAGGCCCAGCAACGAATGACCCAGGCCCAGGCCGATGACCACACCCAGGCTGGCCGACATCCAGGGCAAGCCTTCCTTTCGGAAAACATCTTCCACTGGGCTTCAAGGGACACAGGGCACTGCACGCTTCTGACTGTGGGTGCCCAGGGTCCCCCGCAGGGGTCCCATGGAGGCCATGGCCGTCCCTGGGCAACCCCGGCCACTGGCTGATGCAGCAGGTACCAGGACCACGCCGCTACTACCCAGGGCTCCCCTTGGGTGGGGCCTCTCAGACCCACGTCCCGCCAGTCTCCTCCTGTCCCTCCACGTGGTCCTGCCTCCATCCGCCTCTCCACTCACGCCAGCCCGGGCTCTGCGTCCTGGGGACCCAGCCGACAGCGTGGCTGTCCCTCGTCCCTGCTGGTGCTCCACCTGGATGCCTGCACCCACTCAGTCAAAGGCAATTCTGGGGGACGGCAGCCTCTCCCCAGCCCTGGGCGCCCCCACGTCCAACACCATGGGCACGGGACCACCTGAGTGGAAGGACGCCACGCCCCCACCCATCCTAGGCACTGGCCTGGGCAGCCCTCAGAGCTCAGGGCAGAGGGCATATGGGGATGGGGTCTCGACAGACGCCCCCAGGAGCTTGCCCCGGGCTGCAGCACGCACCACACGGGTAGCTGAACGTGCTCCGTGTCACTTGGCTGCAAGGTGACCACCGGGTCCCAGTGCCACAGCAGCCACCACCAGGAGCCTCCCGGCTCAGCCTCCTAAGCAGCTCTGCCCCGCCTCTGCCCCCCGGCCCCCACCCCAGGCGGTTCACCGCAATGCCCCCGCCTCTGCCCCCCGGCCCCCACCCCGGGCGGTTCACCGCAATGCCCCTGCCTCTGCCCCCCGGCCCCCACCCCGGGCGGTTCACCGCAGTGTCCCTGCCTCCGCCCCCCGGCCCCCACCCCGGGCGGTTCACCGCAGTGTCCCTGCCTCCGCCCCCCGGCCCCCACCCCGGGCGGTTCACCGCAGTGTCCCTGCCTCCGCCCCCCGGCCCCCACCCCGGGCGGTTCACCGCAGTGTCCCTGCCTCCGCCCCCCGGCCCCCACCCCGGGCGGCTCACCGCAGTGCCCCTGCCTCTGCCCTCCGGCCCCCACCCCGGGCAGTTCACCACAGTGCCCCGCCTCTGCCCCCCAGCCCCCACCCTGGGCGGCTCACCGCAGTGTCCCTGCCTCCGCCCTCCAGCACCTGTGTCTGGGGCAGAGCCAAAGGCCAGCCAGAATGGCAGGGCTCAGGCCAGGACTGCAAGGGCCCGGCCTCCAGGGCCAGGTGCTGAGAGCCCCCACAGCTGTGTTCCAGGGAGGCAGCAGGTGCACCCCAAGCCGGCCCAGGGGCCTCCGGTGTCGCGTCCAGGGCTCCCCACCTGCCCGTCTCAGAAGGGCGCAGCTGGTGGTGCTGTTCCCCGGCTGAGGCTGACGGTGGGGGTGCCCCCCACCCCCGCCTCCGAGGCCGTCACAGCCCACAGCCTTGCGCCAAACCCCACGGGAGCAGAATTCCCCAGAAGCCTGCCCCATCCTCGGTGCGTGAGGCCACATCCACAGACGGAGTCGTGTGGGGACTGTGAGGAGTGGGAGCCTGGGACGCTGCCCCCACCCCTATGAACCCGGCACCAACGCCTGGGCCAGCCCAGGGCCAGGCGAGGGGCAGCAAGGCACCTGTGAGACCCCCAGAGCAGGCCCCGCCCCGGCCCTTGGAGTTCCAACTGGAAAACAAGTGAGGGGCTTCCCTTGCTGGGGGGGGCGTGTGTGGTCCACCTGCCCTGCTGGCTTGTGTGGGGCCTCCAGCTGTGGGCACGGGAGCCTGCCCCCCCCCAAGAATCCACAGCTCTGGGGGGGCTTCCCTTGTTGGGGGGGCTTGTGTGGGGGTCTCCAGCTGTGGGCACGGGAGCCCCCCCCCCGAGAATCCACAGCTCTGAGGGAACAAGACCCGGTGACCCCGACGGCGCCCCCGTAGGTGGTGTACACTCACGGGAGCTCTCGCCGGCCCCCAGGAGACAGCGGTGGAGGACCTGGGGTGAGGGGCGTGGCACTGCCCACTGCTCCTGGCCAGGGCTCACCAAGGCTGGGGGCCTGGAGGCCGAGAGCCTGGCTGGGCAGGTGGGACCGTTCCCAGAGAAGCAGGGGCGCAGGTGCCACCATGCCAGCAGCCGCGGGGCCGACAGCAGCGCTGAGCGCGCCACGGAAGCCTGGAGACCCCGTGCTCGCCCGAGAGACACATCAGCTGAGGAGCCGGGAGGCGAGAAGCAATTTTCAAAATACATTTATTTTCTTCTCGTGGGGCAGTCACTTGCTCACATCCCCTAGCGGCGGTCCCAGCCAGGGTTGGGGGGGCTCCCAGCAGCCCGCACCCCTTCCCGCACCTCATTCCTCAGTCTCCTCGGCTTCTGAGATGGTAAAGGTAGCTAAGCAAGGAAAAACAAGGAGAAACATTTTTCCCCCAAGTGGAGTTTGCAGTGACCTCGGGAGAGGACCTCGGGCTCTGGGAACCCATCGTGGTGCGGCGTCCCGATGGTGAGTTATCTGCTCAGAACCGGCGGCCCCCACGCTGTGGCCCCTGGACAAGGCCAACCCCCGCCCCCCAGGAAGGTCCCACAGAGACAGGCTAGGGCCAGGCCGCCCGGGTCCCCGTGGGGTCGCCCGGCAGTGCCACACTGGACCCCTGGTTTCCCCAGGCGCTGCTGGGCTATCTCACGCTCGCTCTCCCGGGTCTAACCACCACTCCCACAGGCCCTGGAGCAGGGAGGTGGGGCTCCGAGCGCAGCACAGCCCTGCAGCGCCCCGCCCCGGAACATGGTGCCATGTACAAGGTCTGCCCCAGCCGGAGAGCAGAGCCCTCCCCAGGGAGCCCAAGCGGAGGCCACAGTCCTGGCTCTGCTCGGAAGGTCCCTTGGGGCTGCTGAGCACCTGCGGGTCAGGGGGCCCGAGGGAGGAAGGCTGGGGCCTCTCCATACCTCCTTCCTCGCTCTTCTTGGAGGGCTCATCGCTCACGGGCGGGGCCTCCACTTCGCTGACGGACGGGGGCGGCTCGGGCTTCTCGCTGGACTCGGACATCAGCGTGACTTCCGCGGAAGACTTCTTCTCCCTCCTGCTCTCCTGAACAACTCTGACAGGCGGAGAGACTTCATCACGGCCCGGGAAGCTAAAGTCGGACAACCCTGGGGCCCGTGCTCGGGGACGGCGCTCCAGAGACGGCCTCTGGGACGTGCACGCATCCTTTTAGGTCGATGCTGCGCCTAGGGGCTCCCATCTCGGGCCAGCACCGTGGTGCGGCGGGTTAAGCTGCCGCCTGCAGCGCCAGCGTCCCCTGTGGGCGCCAGGTTGAGTCCCGGCTGCTCCACTTCCGATCCAGCTCCCCGCTAATGCGCCTGGGAAAGCAGCGGAAGACGGCCCACGTGCTTGAGCCCCTGCCACTGACGTGGGAGACCTGGATGGCCTCAGCCTGTCCCACATCTGGCTGTTGCGGCCACTTGGTGAGTGAACCAGCAGATGGGAGATCTCTCTCTCCCCTTCTCTCCATAACTCCGCCATTCCAATAAATAAAATAATACGGGGGTGGGGGTGGCTCTCGTCTTACTTTCTTACGTCCACTCCAGTGTTCTGTCTGTGGCCTCCCGACTCCCAAAGACAAAAGCAGCGCCAGCCACATCCACTCACGCAGCCCTGCGCTCAGAATGTGGCTGGGCTCCGGGGACAACCTGGGCCTCGGCTGGGCCCAACACCCCCCGCCCTGTGGGCTGTGGGCCCTCCTTGGTGCTGGTGTCAGTCACCGCGGGACAGGACAGGGCACCACGGTCCCTGCCCTGCCGTGCCCGTGGGGGCTCCGGGTGTGCGCTAAGTGCCGGCTGGAACTTTGCAGGCAGTGCTGGAGGGAGTGCAGGGCCCCCAGGGTGCAGAGGAGCCCCCCCCCCCCCAGCACCTGCCCTTGACCCGCCCAGGACCCACCTGTAAATAATGGTGATGATGAAGGCCCCGGCGATGATGACGATCAGGGCGGAGAACACCTGGACGTAAACTGAAACGCGGGCTCACTGGGCCGCAGTCCCGAGGACCAGGCCGGCTCAGAAGTGAGAACAGGGGAGCCCTGCGGGGACAGGCGCGCGCCCGCCACCCCAGGGTCGCCTGTCTCCAGGAGCACTTCACACTCCCAAGTCACCCAGGGGCCAGGGACTGGGAGCGGCATGCCCTGGAGAGAGGCGCTCTCTGCAAACCTGGTGCTGGGTCCCTCAGGGCCCCATGGGCTTGCTCTGCCCCACCCACCCAAGGCCCCGCCCCCAGTGGCAGGCCCCGCCCCCAGCCCCCTCCAGGGGCTCTCAGCTCTGCCTACTCTCGGGCTTGGCCGAACAGCGTCCTCCTCCCTGCCCCCTTGACACCTGCAGGCCCGAGCCCCAGAGTCCAGGCCTCTGGGCTCCCGAGCGCCGAGGCCGGGGGCTCAGCCTTTGTGAATACCCACTCCAGCAAGTTCTCCACCAGCCCATGGCGCACGGGAACCCCGTGGCCGTCCCCGTGGTCATCGCCGACAGGACCCAGCCCCGCAGGGCAGCCGAGCCCCGGCCGCAGGGCACACAGCCTGCCGGGCCGGCGGGCCGGGTTCTAACTACAGCCGGGCTCCTGGACTCCACCCCGGTCCCAGAGCCTTCTCGTGGGGGCAGAAGCCACCCAGCTCCTGACGGAAACACCCAGGGAGCCACGGCTCCACCACGGGTGCTCCTCAGGCAGAGGCTGCAGTGGAGACCTGGGCTGGGCCCGAGCAAACGAGGAAGCTTCTCGCTGTCCCCTCTGTGCCCTCATTTCCTGCCATCACGGCTCTCCCGGGGGGGGGGGGGGCGGCTGCCCCACGGAGGCAGGGGCAGAAACCGGTTTCCAACACGGCCTCCCAGGCTCCCTCCTCCTGGCGTCTACACCCTGGGGACGCCGCTCCCTCTGTGAGCAAGGCTGACTCCTGGAACCCACGCGGCAGCGGTGGGAGGAAGCGACCCCGGCCGGGTCAGGACACCCGCAGCGTCCGCTCTGCTGCTCCTTGGACGTCCTGCCCCGAGGAAGACGGGCGCCGAGTCCCCAGGTCACTCAAGCCGCCCTCGGCGCCAGGGAAAGCTGCAGCCTCCTGATGTCCGCACCAATCTGCGGTCCAGCGCCTGGGGCCGCGGCCTCCGGAGGGGACGCCGGACTGCAGGGCCCTGAGACTCGAGCGCTGCCCCTCCCCCTGGCTAAGCGGGGCTCGCTCCTTTGAGCCGCTGAGGTCTGGGGTGGGGCGTTCCCCGGCACGGAGATGGTGAGCGTGTGCGTTCAGGGCCACATGTGAGTGCCACACGCGTGCTCAGTGAATGCCCTCGACCGTCGGCATGCCTGCCACGCTCTCATCGTTAGGGCAGCTCTGGATCTCGGCATCTGGGGGAGCCCACGCGTTGCAACCACAGCTCACAAACCCCACATCACGACACACCTTTCAGAGCGCGTGGCCGTCGAAGGAGAGCATTGTTTCTTTAAGGAATGTCTGGGTAAGTTCCCGAGTGGGGGAGTGTGGGAGCCGTCTCAGCAAGCTCAAGTCAAGCTCTCAGGACCAGCCCCAGTCAGGACGGAAGAAGGCAGGCACGCCTCGCCCCCCGAACCCGCGACTCCTGGAAGGCCCCAGGCTGATTCCTCACATTCACCTCCTTAATGACACGGATTATGCCACAGCGCGACGTGCGCGCCAAGCCAGCCATTCACGGAGCTGCTGGGAGGTCCCGTAACATGGAATTAAGTGCACAGAGCACTAACACCCGTCACTCGCCCGACCTGCCCAGCGCCAGCCTCCCTCGCCATCCCCAGCGAGAACGGAGTCGGCACGCAGGGCGGGGCCCCAAACACGGGCCAGCTGCCCGGCCCGGAGGAAGTCACAGCAGAGCTCAGCCAGGCAGCGAGTGGCCCGCACGTGGCAGCACTCCCAGCCACGGGGCCTCCTGACCGGCACGGGGAGGCTGGGGACGAGTGGTTGGGGGCCCTGTCTGTGAGGGCTGCAGCCTGGCCGGGGAGACACAGGGGCCCCTGGGCCACGGGCACCAGGGACGCACACGGAGGGGCAGCTGCGCTCCGGCCCCTGCCGCCAGGCTCTGCCGAGGCCCCACTGCCCTCCCCCACCCCACGATGCCCCCAGGCCGGAGGGACTGGGGTGCACTCTCGAGGCTCTCAGTCACCCTCAGGGTCCTTGGCTGGATGGCAGCCCTGTCCTGGTGGCCAGCAGTGACCCTGTCACGGCAGCTGTGGCTATGGTGCTGTGTCCTCACACCCAGGCTCCTACAGGGCGCTGGGACGACCGGATTCTTCCAGAAGGAGGGAGGCCGAGCAGTGCCCCTCCGCGGCAGGTCTGCGGGCCCTGGGACGGCCTTGGCACGTGCCAGGCCCGCGGGGTCACACCCACGCCCAGCCTTCTGCGCCGCCCGTGGTACTCACCGGGGACCGCCTTCTCATAGCAGACGCCTTTGTAAAAGCAGCAGCCCAGCTCCTTGCAGCGGTCCCTGGACACATTGTAGTCACAGATGTCGTACAGGGGGATGTCACACACTGCGGGGACAGACACACGGAGCTCGTGTCCCACAGGGCCTGCGGGACACGTGGAGCTCACACAGACCCCACAGGGCCTGCAGGACACGTGGAGCTCCCACAGACCCCGCAGGACACGCGCAGCTCACACGGACCCCACAGGACACGCGCAGTTCCCACAGACCCCACAGGACACGCGCAGCTCACACGGACCCCGCAGGAACACATGGAGCTCCCACAGACCCCGCAGGATACGCGGAGCTCCCACAGACCCCGTGGGACACACGGAGCTCCCACAGACCCCACAGGACATGCACAGCTCACACGGACCCCACAGGACACACGCAGTTCCCACAGACCCCACAGGACACGCGCAGCTCCCACAGACCCCACAGGACACGCGCAGCTCCCACAGACCCCACAGGACATGCACAGCTCACACGGACCCCACGGGATACGCAGAGCTCCCACAGACCCCACAGGACACGCGCAGTTCCCACAGACCCCACAGGACACGCGCAGCTCCCACAGACCCCACAGGACACACGCAGTTCCCACAGACCCCACAGGACACGCGCAGTTCCCACAGACCCCGCAGGATACGCGGAGCTCCCACAGACCCCACAGGACACACGGAGCTCCCACAGACCCCACAGGACACGTGGAGCTCACACAGACCCCACAGGACACGCGCAGTTCCCACAGACCCCACAGGACACACGCAGCTCACACGGACCCCGCAGGAACACATGGAGCTCCCACAGACCCCGCAGGATACGCGGAGCTCCCACAGACCCCACAGGACACACGGAGCTCCCACAGACCCCACAGGACACGCGCAGCTCCCACAGACCCCACAGGACACGCGCAGCTCCCACGGACCCCGCGGAACACATGGAGCTCCCACAGACCCTGCAGGACACATGGAGCTCCCACAGACCCCACAGGACATGCGCAGTTCACACGGACCCCGCAGGCACACGCAGCTCCCACAGACCGCGAGGGACATGCACAGCTCACACGGACCCATGGGACACGTGGAACTCCCACGGACCCTGCGGGACACACAGAGCTCCCACGGACACCAAGGAGACATATGGAGCTCACACAGACCCCACGGGATACATGGAACTCCCAGAGACTCCGTGGGGACACGCGGAGCTGCTACGGACACCACGGGACAGACACAGGGAGCTCCCGTTCTGCTGGTCACACTGGCTGTGAACCCGAATTAAATCTCTAACAAGACCCCAGGGGCTCATCGCCCAGAGCGAGGCAGGGTCCCCGGTGACTGGGTAGGGGCGCTGCCCGGCCGCCACACTCTGCAGGGAGCCGAGGGCTGGGCCGGGGCCGCTCGCAGGTTGTGCTGTGGGCCCAGTTCCCACTCGGTGTGCAGCGCGGGAACTGATCCGTGTGCCTGGGCATCGCTTCAGGGTTTTGAAAGTGGGACTCAAATGACCCAAGGTTTAACCCGGTTCTGCCGCCTCCCAACCAGGGGGGGGAGACTGCAGGCTTGGCCGAGCTCTGCGGAAGACGGGGCGGGGGGGTGGGGGCGGGGGGGGGCAGGGCCAGGACGGGGCCAGAGCCGTCTGGGGGCCAAGTTCAATGGCCTAGTCCCGTCTCGGCTGCAGGCGCTGAGCCCTTCGTGGCTTCGTGGGCAGCAGGCAACCGAGCGAGGGAGCCGCGTAAGGCTGAGAGCGGGGGTGGCAGAGCCGCACGCCGGTGGCATCCCCGCAGCCCCCTGCCCTCCAGAGCCGGCGTCTCCTTACCTCCCTCTGTATCTGCTCAGGACACACGTGCAGGAGCAGAGAAGACAAAGAGAGGTCAAGTCCCACATGCTCTGTGGCATCACACCCCCAGGCAGAGGGAAGCCCCGCCCCCGCCCGGACTCGCCCACCTTGCGTGGTTTTCAGGGGCCACCGTGTGGTAGGGGCGGCCAGCACGCCTCCTCCCATCGAAGGGGTCGGCGCTCGGCTATGCCAGGGTTCCCAGGTCCAACCTCCCCACAGGGACAGCTCCGTAAGACGGGACGGGAGAGGCACCCACAGGCCAGACCCTGGCCTGCGCATTCCCCAGAATGGCCAGCCCCAGGGTTCCGCTGTGGCATTGTGACCGCATCACAGGGGTTCTGAGGACAGCACCCGGCCTGTGTGAGCTCGGGCGCTCTGAGCACACCATCGCCGCAGGAAAGGAGCCCTCACCGGGGGTTCCTGGAGCAGGCGCACTCCAGCAAACGCGCCTAAAAGCTCCCAGGTGTGACCGGGGGCACCGCAAAGCCCGAGCCATGCAGCCACAGACACTGCTGGGCTCATGGCCCCCGCCTGGCTCCCCGCTCCCTGCTGCCTACAACCCCGGCCCACGAGCCTCCTGGGTGTCAGGAACCACATAAAACTCCTGAAACCCAATGCATCTGGCACTGGGGTCAGGAGGGGCCTCTCCCCCACGCCCTGCCCAGCACTGGAGCCATGGGGACAAAGAGAAGGTGGGAGGACGGGCAGCGGCGGAAAGGGGGCCACCGCCACTGGGGGAGGCTGGGGCCACGTGCCAGGCGGTCCAGGGAGGGCTCCCACACGTGCGCCAGGCTGGTGACGGGCTTGGTGGGGCTCGCCCATGAGGCTCGTGGCGTGCTGGGGTTATACACCGGGCTCATGGCAGATTTACAAGGGGCTTAGCCATGTGTGCGATGTTCACGTGCTCAGGAGGCGCTCACACACACGTGCAAGCTCCGTGGGCGGCCACTTTTAAGTCTGGAGTTGGCTTTTGACCCTGAAATTCGGGCCTCGGAGGCCCCAGGGCGGGGACTCAGGAGCTGGGGACAGAGCGTGCGGAGGGCGTACTGCCCAGTACCACCCCAGCGCAGGGGTGAGAGGAGCAGGCCCCGCCCTCCCCACAAGCCCTGACAAGGAGCATGGCGGCCGTGCCAGGTACTTTCACATAGTCGGGCCCTCGCCGGGGAGCCGGCACCAGTCTCGGATCCCCCAGCCAACAAGGGACTGGTGCGGGCCAACAGGCTGACACCCCAGACACACGCCGTGGCCCTGGCTGGCCACAGCCGGCTCTCTTCCAGGGTGGTCCTGTCTGCACTCCCTCACCTGTCCATTCCTCACTCACAGGACCCAGCCCGCCTCCACGGGCATCAGAGCTGGGGAGAGCGTGGGCAGCTGCGGGGGCACGAGCACAGAGGTGCCACCAGGGCTGCGTGGGCGGGCAGGGGTGCAGAGGGCGAGGATGGGGCTGTGCCCGCGTGAGACACAGAGGCCGGAGCCCAGGCAGGGAACCTGCCAAGCCAGCACCTGCCGGAGCCCTTCAGTCTCCGAGGAGCCTCGTGAGGATGGACGGCACAGGGGGACAGACGAGAGGCTAGACCCGCAGGCACAAGGCCCCCGGGGGCTGGCTGGGCTCTGCCCACCCCAGCGACCCAGGCCCCCGACAGCACACACACGTGTGAGCCGGCCCTCAGCCCAGCTGTGTCCGCTCAGTGAGGCAACACGGAGCGGCTGCAGTCCGGGGCAGCTCCGCCAGCTCCGTCCCGCTGTGCGTTTGCCACCCGACCAGACGCACGGCCCCAAACGGGCAGCACGCAGGAGCACCACGGATCAGAACCAGGAGGCTCACACAGACCCCGCAGGACACACGGAGCTCCCACAGACCCCACAGGGCCCCGCAGCGGGGTCTGTGGGAGCTCGGGCAGGGCCCTGGCTCACCAGATGCACCTGAGATGTTCTCCTCGCCCTGGCCCACGCCCCTGCACCTGCTCACCCCGGGCCAGCCCCCTGCAGCCCCAACTCGCCATCCCAGAGCTGGGCGGCAGCGCCCTCCGTCCCAGCCCAGGACCCCGGGGCCGAGGCCACCTGTTGACAGCCCCTGGTGCTCCCAGCCCCGAGGCGGGGCCCACAGGCTCTGACAATGAGCTTCTCTCTCCCCACATCTGCCACGGCTACTGGCCACCCCCCGGGGGACCAGAGGGGCCGCTCCCAGGCCCTCTCTGCAGCTCCTCGGCCACCCCCTCGTCCCAGCCCCATGCTGTGTGCTCTGGAACCGGAGCACAAACGTCCCCCCTGGGGGTCTTGAGCCCAGGAAGGCACCTGCTGCCTTGCGAGGGGCCCCGCGCACGGGAGCGAGGGGTTCCCGAGTAGCAGGTGCCTGTGCGGCCGGAGCCGGCACTGCACGTGCCTGGGGACTGAGAACCTCCCCGCCCCTTGGGTGGGAAGACATCCTGTTTCCCACAGTTCCCCTCGAGCCCACACTGGGAGCAGGGGCAGCGTCCCCACTGAGAACCGTTTCCCTTCAGGAGGAGAAGGCGACTTGGGAAGAGGCTCTGCTCCCACCCCGGGAGAGAAGCGAAGTCGGCCTTGGTGCTCGGCCGGCGCTTCTGAGAAAGACAGCGAAGCTCTCCAGCGCTGGGATTCCCATGCCTGCCCCCCCCCCCCCCCCCGCTGTGGGCAGGCTGGGAGAGGACGGCGATGCCCCCCTGCCCCCCCCGCCCCCCCCCGCCCCCGCGGCATCGCCAGTCACCTGCAAACTTCTTGAGCAGGTGCGGCGGTGACTTCTTTATCTCCGGGGCGTACCTCATCGCGGCGGCTGAGGGGGGCCCCAGCTCAGGCGGATCTGGAAAACAAACACAGGCGTGCGGGGCTGCGGGCATGGCCAAGGGTGGGCCTGGCCAGGGCACCCCCTCCCGCCCTCCAGCCCACCTGCACATCTGCTGCCCTGCTGGGTCTTCCTCTCAGTCAAATCCCAAGCAGGGAACGAGTCTGATAAAACCAGAAACTGGCTACCTCCTGCCAGCCCCAGCCACGGCTCAGGGCCAGCGCAGCAGTGCCAGGGCCCTGCCTGCTATGACGTCACACAGCCCCGTGAAGTCACGTGACGTCACAGAGGGCTGGGGGAGAGGCCCTCCCAGCCCGAGTCCCCAAGGGCCAGCTTGCCTTCAGGCCCCAGCCTCTGAAATCTCTGTGCCGTTTCTCCAGCTGCCCCTGGGAGGGGATGGTGAACAGAACAGGGTAGGGGCCACAGCAGACAAGCCCGGGGCCCATCTGCAGATGCTGGGAGAAAGCTGAGGCTTGGAGTTGGCCAGGGAGCAGGGCGCAGGTCATGCATGGGGGAGGCGTGTCCCAGGCGGTGGGGGCAGTGGGTGCTGGGGGCCGGGGCTGGGGCTGGCAGAGGAGGCCCGTGGTGCCTGAGTGAGGAGGCAGCAACCCAATGGGCACTGCCCAGACTTGGGCCTCCGCTCAGAGCACAGCCGGGAGCTGCAAGGGGTTTTAGGAGGAGTCATGCTTACCAGCACCACTGCGGCTGCGCGGAGGAACCCCCTGAGCAGGAGGAGCGGCGTCGGCACAGTCCAGGGCAAGGCCGGGGCAGCCAGGACCAGGGGACAGCAGCCAACGCTTGCTGTCTGTTGTGCGGGGGGTGGCTGGCTGGCTCACAGACGGGCGTGGGGAGAGAGCGAGCCGGCAGTGAGCCCAACGGGCCAGGAGCCTGGGGCTGTGTGCCGCAGGGGGACACGGATGTCCGAGCACGCGTGCCAGGTGGACGGGTCATCCATTCCCATCCCCGGCTGAGGGCTGAGGGCTGAGGGCTGCGCTGGGTGGTAGCTGGTCTGGAAGCCGGCGGCAGGGGGCAGAGCAGAGACTCGAGGGGACGAGCTGGCCCTGGTGCTGCACGAGCTGAGAGGCCGTGTGGCGGCTGAGCCGGCACCACGTGGGGTGACCCGGGTGCCAGCCACATGACAGTGAGGAAGCAGAGGAGCGGAGGGGACAAGGTCGGCGTGGCTGGGAGGGGCAAGGGTGCAGCTACCCAGCCGAGCTCTGACGTCCTGGTCAGAGGCACAGCTGTGAGGCGAGGCTGGCCCTCATGGCTGCTTGCTGATTTGTCCACTGCCACATTTGCAGGACGCTGAGACAAAGGGCAGGAGCACCTCAGTCAACCAGGGGAGGGTGACCGCACTGACGGACAGTGGGGGGGGGTGACGTCCTGGGGGCAGGAGAGGAGAGGAAGTGCCAAGTCCCTCCGGGTATGCACAGCCGGACACAGCGAGCTGATGGGACAGTGGCAGTCGGCGTGGGGCCCTGGGCGTGGGGTGAGGACCAGGTCCAGGCCACGATTCTCAGGGGGGTTCCCTCAGCCACAGCCGGGATGCGGACGCTCGCCCAGACGCAGGGTGTCTGGTAGCCAGGGTGACTGGCGATCCAGCGACAACACAGCTCTCCGATACACAGTCTCATTCAGAGTTTCCAGGGGAATCCAGACTGTGAGTGACACCTGCCTCCCCTGACACCAAAGACCAAAGCTGCGACTCGGGTCTGAGGTCACCTCCCAGCACCTGCTGCTTCCGCCCAGCCGAAGGGGCCTCCCTTCCACAGAGCCGAGGGCCCTGGGCCTGGCCGTCGGGCCACCTGGCCAGGACCTCAGAAGCTCAGCTGGCCTCCGTGCACAGTTCTCCCTCAGGGTTCAGGACCCCTCGGATGCCAGCATTGCTTTGTGTAAGCTGGCGCGAGCTGGCCTGGAGCCCAGGGCCAGCGCCCCTCTCTAGCTCACCTGTGGATGGCTCGGAGTCCCCAGCCCTGTCCACTGTGGCTGGATGTGCACATGAGGAACAGCCCTGGCCCCAGGCCACAAACAGAAGCAACACCTCAGACGGGGCAGCAGTGGCATCCTGGGAGACAGCGTCCCCAGGGTCAGGGCTGACCGGAGCCAGGCACGAGGCAGCCCCAGGCCTGCGCGCTGCACGCCGCCCTCCCAGGGTCCCGAGGGGCCCTCTGGCCACCTGGAGCCGACTTGGAGCACACAGACGGTGCCCGTGGTCCCAGGCCGGCATCCCGCCGCATCGGGGCCGCCCCTCTGCAAACGCAGCCCTCACTCGGAACGTGCTGTGCCTGCCATCTCTGGTCTTGTGTGGCAGCCCCAGGGTCACCCAGGTGGTCGGCGAGCCTGGGTCAGCCCACGACCACCTCCCCACCCTGAGCTGGAGTGGAGCCCCCACCACAGGCCTGGGCGTGTGTCCCGTGGAGCCACGCTGCCCTCCACCCTGCCTTCCCCGTGTCCCTCCCCCCTGCAGTGACCCCTTGCCATGCACCCAGACTCTGAATCCTGCATTACTCTTCCTGTCTTCTCCCCAAAACCACAGCCGCTTCCCACTGCACTGACCACGGACACTCCACGGCACAGCTCCGTGACGGCAGCTCCACGGGGCTCTTCGTCCACGCTCTTCCAGGGGTGGACGGGAGATTCTCACACACACACACACCCTGGAGGCCCCCGCCTTCTTCCACGTCTGTTTGCGACGGAGCCATGTCCCACCAGGACTCCCCTTAGAGGACCTGTGAGATTCCAGTCTTTCTGGTCCCTGGCTCCACCCCAGAGGGCACCAGACCCTGGCCCCCACCCCGACACGGGGCAGTGCCCTCTGCCCAGTGCCTTTGAGAAAGTGCACGAGACGGCGAGAACTCAGCGCTTCCGGGCCAAGGGGGTCCGTGTGCACCCCACACACCAGCTGCCTCAGGGGGCCGCGCTCGTCTCACAAGCAGAGCTTGTCCTGCCCACCCACGCGTCGGCCCATCTGTCACTACGTTTGGGGGTCTTCAAGAAGCTCACGGCCAGCATGGATTACGGAAAAGCTGTGCGTGGATTTATACCAGAATAGACTTCTAACTCCATCTCCCCTGGATATCTCTGTACGCAGTTTTTCCTGCTTCTACCTTCACATTTGCAGAGTCACCAGCGTGTTTTCCATCTGGCTGTTAGGGGAGAGGGGCGGGAGAGGCTCCTCCTGCAAGGATGCAGACGTGAGCAGGGGCGTGGGCCGCCCGTGCCTCGTTCTGGACCATTGAGGCGCCACGGACAGCCGGTGCCACCCCGGTGAAGACCCCGCTCCCACTTCTCCCCTGCAGCCCACAGGGGAGGCCAGCGGCAGGCCGGGGGAGGGGGCGTGTGTTTGGGTTTACGAGGACCAGAGCTGCCGAGTGGCCGTGCAGTTGTGTGCGCGGATTGTTCTGGAAGCACTGTGCACCTGAATCACGGCCTCGTCCGCACAGAGGGCTGCTGGACCTCGGGGCCACTGCTTGTTTTCTTGGCACAAAACCACATCCTCTGGGTCTCTCACTCCATCACCCCTCCTGCCTGAGATGTACACGGTGCAGACCCCCGGGTCACACCCATCCAGTGGTCTCCACAGCCAGGAGCTGAGGCAACCATGAGCCAGCAGCTGGGGGCAAGGCGGCCCACACAGCCCTGTGTGTTTGCACAAGCACTGGCTGGGCAGGGCAGGGCTGGGCAGGGCAGAGCTGCACACTGAGGGCAGGGCAGGGCAGGGCTGGGCAGGGCGCGGCTGCACACCCAGGGCTGGCATCTGTCGCTGCAAACCGGTAATTCTCAGAGGACAGAGCCGGAGGCAAGGAGGGCACAGGTCACAGCCCGCCCCTCCCGATGGCCCACCCCAGGCGTCCACGGCGCCAGCCCGAGCGAGCGGCAGAGCAGGACGCCTCGGGCCGCGCCTACAGGGCAGTGCAGAGTTCCTGGGACGCGGAGCTGAAACTTGGTTTTGGTGCAGGTGATGTTGCAATCCATGCGTAAGAGAGGTCTTCGGAAAACTTCATCAAAAACACGTTCTTGTGAAAACCCTAAAGGATTTCAACTTTTTTGCAACAAAAGCAGCATTTTCAGTTCCATTTCCTTTCAGAGTCTCTGAACGACCCCGGGATGTCCCCGTCTCCGAGCACCTGGACTGTCCAGGACGTGGCTCCTAAAGCAGACGTTTCTGGAAGTAACCATGCAGCTACGGTCTCACGGTTACACAGGCCTTTCACTTTTTTTATTTGTTTCCATTTTATCTGAAAGGCAGAGAGAGTTCCCACCTGCCGGCTCATTCCCCCGAGGCCCACAGCGGCCAGGGCCGGGCCAGGCTGAAGCTGGGAGCCTGGAGCCCCACCCTGGTCTCCCGCGTGGGGGCGGGGCCTAGGCCCCTGGGCCACCCTCCACGGCTTCCCAGCCGCACTCACAGGACACTGGCTCAGGAGCAGCCGGGACCTGCACCACTCGCCCAATATGGGGCCCGGATGTCCCGAGCGGTGACGAAACCCCGAGCCACAGGCCGGCACACCTGGGGTTGCGTGTTCAGGGTGGTCAGAGTGCGTTTCTGCAACAGCGGCCGTCCCTCTCAGAGCCACCGAGCCAGTCCCACAGGGAGTGAGAGTGGAAGGGCCCAACACGGCCACGCCTGCGGTGCAGACAACTCGTGCACACGCACCCACACACACGTGTACACACGTGCAAGCACACGCACACGCCAGGCCACGGCACTCGCTCGCTCGGCACCGGCGGCCCCTGCAGGGTGAGGACAAGGCTCGGGGGTGACAGCAGTTTCTCCATCCTCGTGGGACGTCCCGGTCTTCTCCACGAGCAGGAAGATCAAGGCCCAGCCGCTGGACACCTCACCAGCACACAGCCCAGACGACCGCTCGCGTGCCTGACACCATGGAACCTCCGAGTTTCCACGCTGGCCTCCTGTGGGCTGGCGATGAGACGGTCCCCAGGGCACCTCGGCCAGGCCCGGGGAACACAGAGACCTCGCAGGGTCCCGGGTCCCCGTGGCCATCCTTCCCCGCGCCTCCATCACCAGCACACCCAGGCCGACGCCAGGACGGGGCTGGCCCGGGCTCTCGGCCCACCTGGGCCTCGCTGCTGCACCTGGGGGAACGTGGCTGCCGGCCCCTGGACGCCGGGAAAGACGCAAGCGGCAGTGTCGTCTGAAGACCGGCCGGCGACACACGCCCCTCCAGGCCGGCAGAGGCATCCCCACAGCACTTCCCGAGCCCCCCGCCGACGCCCATGTTCCAAGATGACGGCCCCGGCAGCGAGGGCCCTGCAGGACAGGGTTTTCTGGGCCACCCCGGGCGCAGGGCGGCACTGCAGCCGCTCACCGTTCAGGAAGGACCTCGCCCTGGCCGAATGACCGGCACCCGAGCAACGGTCCTCCGTCTCCCAGCCACCCCCGCGAAGGCCCAGCCGCCTGGACGTCCACCGTCTCCCAGTCTCCCGTCCACACTCTCAGGCGGCAGCGGTATCTCTCTGGCATCAAAACCCACACCGGAGCTTCCAGATCTCAAAAAGCCAACGGCAACAGCGAGGGCGGCACACACGCGTCAGACTCGCCAAAGACAACCGAGAGGACCGTTTTGTGACATAAGAAAAATAACGAGTTTAATGATTCCAACAACGCAGCGCGAACACTGTAGCAGTCGACACCAGGACATGGTCTGTGACAGCAAGGAGGGGCTGCTCCATGCCGTCCAAGGTCCCCGAGGTGGAGAGAATGATTGGCATGGACAGAGTCCAGGACAAGCCCAGGCAGGTGCCCGGGGCCCGGGAAGTCCCGGATGCTACATCTCTACGCCGGTTCCAAGAGGAAGTGCTTCCCACGTGCAGGGAGAGACGCCCGCCCGGCCTCACTTGCCGCAGGGACAGCTGTGGGCCACACACCCCTGCCCGTCCACGCCAGCTCCTCCCCTTCCGGAGGTCACTGGGCGACAGGCACAGGGCCGCGCACCAGAGGGCAGCCCTCCCTGCAGACCCGTCTCTGATCCAGGAGGCGCTGGGCCCACGGCCGCCACGGTGAGCGCGGCTCAGCTCAGGGGAGGCTTTACACGGACCGGCCCTCCTCCCCGGTTAAGGCAGGCTCTGGAGGGGCCCACCCCGGCCACAGACCACAGCTGACGGCTGGCAGAGGCACGGGGGGCGGGGCAGTTGTTCCTGAGTTAACGCCTGCTGGGCACAGCGGCTCTGCCGGCACACAGCCCCCGCCTCTGCCGCACGTCCTGGGCAACACCAGAAAGCCGCTTGGGAGAGCAGCTCACCAAAAGACAAGACAGACAGGTAGAAAACGCCAACACAGAGCGCTGGCGACTCGGGTTAGGGGCCGCGCAGCCGCAGGGCTGGGGCAGGAGAAGGTGCCCTCGTCAGCAGGGGTGCGGGGACAGAACCAACCCCCAGGCTGCCGGGTCAAAGGCAGGGCTCAGCAGGCGCAGTCACGCGGTCTCGTCCGCTGTCACACAGGTCTCTAGAGACACGACAACTGCTCTGCGGGAGGTTCCGTCATCTCCGACACAGGAGGGAAAGGCCGGCCAGGCCCTGGGTCACCACTGCTTATTGCCAAGGGAGAGGGGACAGCCGGCCGGGAGCGCCCACAGCCTCCCAGGCCCAAGGCCCGCAGAGCTGGGCGAGGCCGGCTCCCTGCCCTGCCCGCCCCGGTGGGGCCTCTGGGCTGCAGTCACTGAGCCGCACTGGGCTGTGTATTGCTTTGCTTCTGCCGAGGGGACGGCTCGCACGGGCGGGGCTGTGCCCAGTCAGCCTGGAGGGAGAGCCCGCCCTTGGGAGCAGCTCCCAGCGTCGCGGCCAGGCCGGCTGCCTCCCTCTGCTGGGGCCACAATAAATAACACATTCTATTTACAAGTGCTGGAACTCTCGGGGGAGGATGGAACCGTGCAGCGTGGAGTGGTCAGACCGGCCACAGAAGAGCCCGGGAGCCCACGGGGCGTGGGGGCCGGGTCTCTGGGCGGCCGCTCCGCGGGCTTGCAGCGCCTGCGCACAGGGTCTGAGGTCAGGCTGTGGGCGCACGGCAGGGGTGCAGGCCGCCAGGAAGGCGTGTGGGGAGGGAGTCGCAGCACGCAGGTCCGCGGTCGGGGGCAGGAGGTGCAGGGCACGCGTGTCCGTCACATCCCAACAGTCTGGGAAGCCGGGCTCTGCACTGGTTCTGCACTTACGGCAGGAGGCGGTGCCGGGGGCCCTGGGCGCCTGCGCCTCCCGAGTGCGGCCCGCTGCGGCCGGCCCTCAGAGGTTGGTCTCGTCCCAGGCCGGGTCGTTCAGTGTCTTCAGCACCTTGCGCACCAGCTTCTCCAGGTCCCGGCGGGCCCGCTGCTCCTCCTCCAGGGACTTCTTCATCTTCTTGTTGTCCTGGGGGCCGGGCACACCACAGCGCTCAGCCTCAGCCACCAGCCGCACGCTCGGGGCCGGGGCCTCGGCGGGTGAAACCCGGCCGGGGCTGCCCTTCCCCGCACGCACTCTCGGGGACCGGGGCCTCGGCAGTTGAAACCCAGCCGGGGCTGCCCGAGGCCTAGTCCACGCAGCACGACGATGTGGTGGACAGCTCTGGCCCCGGCACCCCCCGAGGACAAGGCCCTCAGTCACCAACGCGAGGGGCAGGGGCGGCCACGAGCCCGCCTGTGCGGCTAAGCTGGGCCCCACGCGGCACTGAAACGCGCCTGGAGCACACAGAGCTGGGCCGGATGCTGGGGCTGAGACCTGCCGGGTCACACCGGGCGGGGAGCGGCCGGGAATGCCATGGACGTCCCTGGGAACGGCTGACCACAGGGACCCTGTACCCCGGCCCCGGCGTCGCTGCCGCCTTCACCTCCCCTACCCCTCCCTCTCCAGGTTCTGCAGGGAACCCAGGCCGTGTGCACACATCAAATGCACACACGTACACACAGAGACCACACATGCACACACATGTGCACACAGCGCATGCATGCACACACATGTGAACACACCAGAGACCACACAACCACATGTACACACATGCACACACGTTCAGACCACACACGTGTGAACACACCAGAGACCACACACAACCACATGTACACACATGCACACATTCAGACCACACGCGTGTGAACACAGGCCACACATGCACACATGCAGACCACACGTGTACATGCCACATTCACACACATGTACACACATGTACACACATGTGCACGCTGCACACACCACACAGAGACCACACACGTGCAGGCACCATACATGTGAAAACACCACACGTGAACACACACCACAGACCACACATGCACACACCCCACACATGCACATCACACACCCCACTCATGTACACACCACACACGCGCACACATGTGTACACATGCACACACCACACATATACACATCAATACCACCCCTGGCCAGTGTGACACATGCTGCTGACTGGCCCATGTGCCCGCACAGACGAATCAGGGACCTCATGGAGTTTTCGGGGGCAGGATCTGAGTTCTAAATTATCCCAACAGATGGCTTCCGACAGCACAGACCTCGGCTCAAAAGTGTCCCCACGGGCCACGCCCCAGCTCCCACCGGGCCCAGCCACACGCCCAGAGCCACCGCTGCACTGGTCGGATGCGACAGACACCATCTCCTCGTGGTCCTTTTTTTAATCTGCAGAGGGCTTTTCCTTTTTTTCCCATTGAACACACACACACACACACATGTGTGCGCACACGAAACCAACAGTGACATACCTGTCTCAGTTCTTGGACTTCATCCTTCAACGCGTACACAGTGTCCACTAGGCTCCTGTGACAGAAGAAGAATGAGGACATCAGCCTGGCTGGGGGGGCAGAGGCCTGGGGAGACCCCTCCAGCACCCGGCCCGCACTGGCCCTCTGCCCCCCAGCCCCCTGCCAGCACTGGCCCTCGGCCCCCCAGCCCCCTGCCAGCACTGGCCCTCCGCCCCCCAGCCCCTGACCGCACTGGCCCTCTGCCCCCCAGCCCCCTGCCAGCACTGGCCCTCGGCGCCCCAGCCCCTGCCCGCACTGGCCCTCCGCCCCCCAGCCCCTGCCCACACTGGCCCTTTGCCCCCCAGCCCCTGCCCACACTGGCCCTTTGCCCCCCAGCCCCCTGCCGGCACTGGCCCTCCGCCCCCCAGCCCCTGCCCGCACTGGCCCTCCGCCCCCCAGCCCCAGCCCGCACTGGCCCTCGGCCCCCCAGCCCCCTGCCAGCACTGGCCCTCCGCCCCCCAGCCCCAGCCCGCACTGGCCCTCGGCCCCCCAGCCCCCTGCCGGCACTGGCCCACCGCCCCCCAGCCCCAGCCCGCACTGGCCCTCCGCCCCCGAGCCGCACGGGCAGTGGGAACGCGGAGACGTCTTACTTCTCTTCCATCACCGTCTGGCCGTTACTTTTAGTTTCTTCCACTATAATTTTCTCTTCTTCTGGAAGCAAAACTTGTGGAGCAGATTCTTTGCGTGAACCTAGGGTAGGGAAAATAAAAAACAGAACGGCTCAGGTGAACGCCACGCGGCAGCTGGGCGACACAACTTGACTATACAGCATGACTCAGACGCTACCTCCAGCAGCTGCGCCCCCAGACCCCCGAGACAGGCGGCTCTCCGCACGCCCTTCCCGCACCCACACACGCCGCCCTTCCGGGAGTCACATGCATAAACCTGCGTCCCTGAACCTCACTAGGGGCCTTCCACAGGCTCTGACCACAAGTGTCTGCATAGGTCACAAATTCCGAGACATCACCTTCTCCCAGGAATCTCGGGACGACGCACGAGACCCGACAACACCCCCTCCCCCCCATGCCTGCCACTCAGCACCCGGCAGTGGCACACTGCACACTACAGACAACATCACAGCGGTGTCTAAAAAGGCGACACTCGGCAGCCGGTTTTTTAACACAAACTTTATTATTCCCGGACACATACACATTCTTCTACATGAAAGACGCTGTTCACAACACCGGAGGATCCCAGCGCCGGCACCCGAGCACGCAGCCTGCCCGGGCCGACCTCGGGCAGGCTCCGGTGCGGATCTGTGCCGCTGAGACGCACTGGGAGACTCTGACACTCATTTGCAAAGTGGAGGGAAGAAAACCAAGTCTTAGTAAGAGGCAAGGAAGCAGCGGTTTTTTATTTCAGCTGTGAGACCACACACACCGTCCGCAGTTCTGAAACACAAGGCCAGACACAGGCTGGAGGGAAGACGGCGTCTCCTGCGGGAGGCGGCCCGGGGCTGTGATCCACGCTGCTCCAGGAAAAAGCACTCACAGGCGGAGACTCGCTCTGCTCCTCCAGGCTGCCTCATGCTCCCGGCGTCGGACGCCGAGGGCGCTGTGCAGACACGGCTTCACGGCCACGAGCATCCCCCGCGGCTGCGGTCAGCCTGCTCTCCTCGGAACGCAAGCAGCGTCAGACTCCCACAGTGGCACCAAGGGACAGGGACTGGCCCTGGCAGGTCTCCCGGCCCCACCCTCCCGACACAAGTACTTCGTTCAGGCAGCAGAGGCTGCCGGCCCCTCCTTGGTCACCCAGGGGTCCCAAGGTCCAGGCTTCGGTTGGCCCTCCTGCTCACGCTGGCATGACCACGGTGCACGACTGGCTTCTGCCGGCCAGCGGCTCTGGCAGCCCGGCAAGGCCACACCCCAGCCCCAGCCCGACCCCAGCACGGGGCTGACTTCAGGGAACGGGGCTCAAGAACCCCCTCTGGCTGGCAGCTCAGTCTCCCCAGGGTCTCAGACAGGGTCTGCAAGACCGGGGGGAGGGTGATGCCCCTTCTGGGAGCCGGGTATCCTCCAGGTACCCCGGGCCCCCTGAAGCCGCACGAGATGAGCCTGCATCTTCCCAGGCCCCGTGCCGTGGGGACGTGTGGGCCCCCGGGGCGATGCTTGTGTGAGGAAGAATCAACACGTGGGCCCCCGGCCCACAGAGACACGAAGGGCTTCGTGAAGACCCAGCCGTCCGCAGCACATGCGCCGAGAGCAGCGCTTCCCTGACTGCCCGTGAGGGAAACGCGCCGCAGCCGCTGCCCGCCGTCCAGGCTGGGTCCAGACGGCTGAGGCTGTGCGCGTTAGTTCCGAATCCACCCCACAAACCTGCACCGCGTCTTCACGCAGGGGAGACAGGACGCAGGCGGGACAGGGTCTCGGGAGATGCACTCTGGGTGCACCCAAGTCCACACGTTTCCATCGTCTTTGGCTCTTCTAGCTTCCTGGCACTACAGCTTTGCCACGACAAGTGAGACAGACCACAGACGTCCCCGGGGCAGCGAGGGGCGCCCTGCACGCCTCGGGCGAGCCCGCCTCTGACCACCCAGCCCCCACCTCACAGCGGGTGAACCGTGGAGCTCCCCCGAGGATCAATCTAAATAATGCTGTCAATACGCGATTAACTCCAGTGACAAAGGCTGGAGGTTCCCCGCGCTGATTGACAGGGACTAAAGCCGTGAATGTGCACGTGTAGCACGGCTGACTCGGGAACCAGCCTGTGTAGAGACGGGCGCCTGAGTGTTGTTCTGTTACTCTGATGACAACAGAGCGGCCCTAAGACGGACGACTGTGGGCGTCCTACTGCGGGCAGAGGCCCCGAGTCGCACGGGCGCGGGAACGCCAGCTGCAGGCTTGCCGGTGAGCCAGCAGGTGCTCACGCACCGACGGCTCCAGCACGGCCGAGGCCTGTGCTTCCCAAACCCTGGTTTCCAGGGGCCAAGAGGACTCACGGCCTCACTCCGGGAGCGTGGTGTCCTCTGGCCACGACTTGAGAGCCACGAGGCGCTTCAGCACGGTCCAGGCTTTGGTGAGCTTCGCCCAGAGATACGCACGGAACTCTAACTCGGCCTTCTCTATCCTGCCTTCTCTTTCCCGGCATCACCGAGGACGCCTCGTGGTTCTCGGGCCGTGGTCTGAGACGTGCCGGAAATGCGCCACACCGCTGGCTGGCCGTGGCTGGCACGGTTCCCCGACAGAGGGAGCGGGAGCAATGACACACAGTGACGGGCACTCACACCCGAGCCCGCACTTCAGCCACAGGACTCCAGGAGGGGCCTGCAGGCTGGGACCCGCTCACCGTGCTCATCCAGAGACGCCGGCCAGCATGGGCTCGGCGCTCGCTCCCTCACAGACGTGACCCAGCGCTTGGGGACACGCCGGAGGCACCGCAAGAACCTGGGCCTTGGTTTGGGAAGCACAGCTCGAACCAAACACCTGCGTTTCAGACGCCGTGTCCCGTCCAGGCAGCGACAGAGCAGGCCTCGCGCCGGAGCTCGGGGGCCCGCGTCTTACCTTCACAACTAAGCCCCGCAGACAGATCGGTCTGGGCACGCGTGTGGCGTGCGGGCACACGTGCGTGAGTCTGCCCGTGCTGAAGCCTAAAGAGCGTCATTTTGTCAGAAAGGGAGCATCCGCCCCTCGGCCCAGCAGTCAAGTGCACGTGTGGCAAAGCCGGCAAGCCGTCTTGCATTCGGCACCTCCCTGCTCCGAGCTCGCACGACTGAAAGGGAGGTCACTCTCAGAATCCCTGCGGACGTCCCTGGGCCACGCCACGCTGCTGCTCGCGCGGAGGACCCTCACTCACTGTCGGAGGAGCGGGGACCCCGAGTCGGCACCCCCAGAGCGCTCAGCGGCTGCGGCCGGCGCCTGCCCCGGCTGCTCTCCCTCTCATCTGGCTTCCTCTTCCACCTCTCGGCCAGCTGGACGTGCACTTTCCAGAAACAAAACCGCGCTGGAAGAGCCGCTTTTTCACTTACGCACAAAAGACAATGACGCATCTTTCTGAAGAAAACCTCCCGGTGACTGAGGATTCGCTTTAAAAAGCAAAGAAAAAAAGGAGGAGGGGATGGCTGAGGGTGGCCGGCGCGGCGCGGCGCGGCACAGCGCGGCACAGCCGGGGCCGCCTCGAAGCCGACCCCACGGCACTGCAGCTGCGCTGCTCCCTCCCGCCACGAACAAACACGGAAAGCCACAGGCTAGCAAATGCAAAATTTATTCCAGCTGTACATGACAGATGTCTTTTTAAAATATAAAACAAACACTTCATTGTCATAGCAACCACAGACGATAATGTGCACACTGTACAATGCAATGCTACATTCAATATACAGCCAGTCGGGTTTCAAAGAGTCAGGTACTAGAGATGGCTTTTCCCAGTCACAGACAGAGAGCACAGTATATACAGACTTCTGTTCCAGATCTGATGCCACTATGTACACATCGCTGTGTATTGCAATTTTACGCAAAACACGCAGCGCAGAGAGCCTGGGGTCCTCCTGCAGCCAGTGTTCGCTCGGCGGCAACGGCGGCAACGCCCCACGGCCGGCGCGACCCCGGCTGCCCACGGAGCAACCACAGGACTGCATGAACAGAGGACACTCGTCAGCAGGACCGAAGCTCCACGGAGCAGAAACACGGCCCTCGGGCCGCCCGGCTCCACGGCCGCCCGGGGACGTCTTTCTGGACCTGGAGCACAAGAACTTGTCACCAGGTCACAAAAGCTCATGGTGCCAGACACTCAAAACAAATACAAATGAAGAGAAGTTCACGCTAGTATTCTGTGGTGATCTTACCCTCAACAGAAACCGTCGTCGGGATGGTTCTGACTGGTACAAAAAGGAATGATGGGAAACTGTCTGAACTTTGGTGTGTAGGAGTTCACTAAAATGTCTCTGTCAGACAACCAAACGATACTTAGCACTAAGAAAACCCAAGTGCAGCGACTGCACCTCAGTGCTGTGCTGCAGCCAGCACGGGGCGTCGGGGGGCCAGGCTCACTAAGGCAAGGCAAAGGCGTCTAAGCCAGTGCACGAGTTATTACAGTTCCTAAGCACACAAAGTTACTCCACGGTCAGGATCAGAAAAGATGGCTGTCCTATGTGACATAAAAACACAGCCGCTTCTAAATCCATAGTGCGGTCTGGAGTGAATATATAAACTTCTAAGTTGCATTTCTCCAAAAATTCCATTTGCTGTTTGGCTGCACCACAGATAAACCCCATCTATGCTGCAGACCAACACTGGGCCGAGTCTGCACGCACCTGCCTCAACTTCCTGCTTCTGCCACTTGGTGTAAAAATACGCAATCTCCAGCGGGGAGAGCAGGTCAGCGGCTACGCGGGGACAAACACCTGGGCGTGACCACCGTCCCGGCGACTCTGCCCTGGCCTCGTCCCACGCAGAATGAGCTGCCCGCGTGGTACACAGTGAGCCACTGCCCAAGTCCACTAGCACCCTGGGGCCTGGGAGCAGCGGGGCCAGCTTCCAGGAGACAGCACTGGTCAAGACCGCAACACTGAGCACGTGGGCCTGGTGCAGGAGGGGCGGCGTCCCGGCACCTGCACTCGCAGCTGCCCTGAGGAAAGGAAGAGACGTTACTCCCCGTCAGTGTGGCGCCTCGTTTCCCGCAGCTGCTTCTCCCGCGTCCTTCAGACACAGCCACAGGCTGCACTTTAACACCGACAGAGCACGTGGGGGACCCGCGCTCTGCCCCTCGAGCCAGGGCCGGGGGTGGACTCGAGGCCACATTCAGCTGCGTCTGAGGCGGAGTCAGCCTGCGTGAGGGCAGCGAACGGGGCTTTCCGGAGGGAGCCTCCTCGGAGCGCACGGCTCCCACGGGGGCGTGTCAGGGCGCAGCCCCGCCAGGACGGAGGCCAAGGCACTCGACGGCGGTCGTCACCGAGGCCTCTCTGTGTGCAGGCGCCCAGCGCTGCAGCCTGGGGCTCGGGCGGGGCT
Source organism: Oryctolagus cuniculus (assembly GCF_964237555.1). Taxonomy (NCBI): domain Eukaryota; kingdom Metazoa; phylum Chordata; class Mammalia; order Lagomorpha; family Leporidae; genus Oryctolagus; species Oryctolagus cuniculus. Next base: position 2,015,704 of record NC_091440.1, read on the forward strand.
GCAGGCAGTAGTGTGGCGTGAGGACGAGCCTGGATGGCTGAGCCGTGACCACACCCTCTCCTCTGCCCCGCGCACGGCAGAGCAGAGCAGTGGGGTCGAGACAGGCTCGGAGCGCGTGGGAGCTGGCACTGCCCAGAGCCCACACACATGCCACATGGCCACAGGAGCACAGCCAGGGACACGGCCACCATGCCTCCCACCCCCCACCCCCTCCACCACTTGCTGGGTCAGTGTGTTCATTTAGGTCCCTGTGTACGAGGCCAGCGTCCCCTCTGTGGTGGCACTCAGATGCCAGCCCTGTGTGTTTCAGTATAAAATATAAAAGTGTTCATACAGCTGTATCCAAAAAGAAAGAGGCAGCTGCTACACTGAGGATTAAAAAAGCAAACCTTGAGGCGCTACAGAACAACTCCCCACTAAGGAAAGCACCCTCAGGTAGAGGCGTGAATGTTCGGGTGAACACCCCGTCCCCCTCCAGTGGCCAGGAACGTGAACGCACACTCGGATTGGCAAGTACGCCTCCACAGGTACATGGGAAATACCAGGAGCACTCTAAGAGTTGTTAAAATGTCACATAAAGGAGACGAGGGACAGCAAGAAAACACCTAGAGAAGCAGGCTGCGGTACCACAAGCTGGTTAAGAACGGCTGAGAGTGCGTTAGTTCTGGTGAGAGATATATGAGCAACAGCTCTTACGAGATGCAGAACCCATTCTGTAACTATGGGCTGTCCATATACTGTCATACTCAGAGTCTTCCGAGAGGTCTGAGGGCTCCAGCCGAGAGAGGCTACTGCGCCGCCCCAGGGGCTCTAGGCTTGCTTGGTCATCATCAGCCAAGACGTGGTTATGCATCAGGTCAGTGCCTTGCCACGCTAAGACGGGAGGGCGACAGATGCGACAGGCAGAGGGGAGGGCGGACAGGAGAGCCACAACCAGACACGGACGGAAGCAAAAGGTGACGGGAAGAGAAGGAAGAGAGAAAACATCGTTAAAAAACGGCAGCAACGGTCATTTCTGCTTACATACGGCTGGGTCTTCCTGACAAGCTCAAGTTTAGTGTAACCCTTAGCACTGACTACATCAGCTACTGCTACTGCTGAAAAATAAATCTAAACACAACAGCTTCCGAACTGCTCCTTTTTAAAAATGCTGTCGTAAAGCTCTCAGTTAAGAAATCTTTTACAAATTATACCCACGCCAAAAGCTGATTCTCTAAGCACTCAGCAATTAACCAGTTCTATCCCATATTGTATTCACATTAACAGTCATTTTGAACATTATTTGTAAAAGGTACCAGTTACGGCTATTGAAAACCCGTTTCCCACGCACTAAGTCTATGTGACAACTGCAAAACGACCCCAAAGGACTTCCGCTGACTTCTGAGCATCACTGCCAAGACCAGGGGTCAGCAGCGGGGTCACACTCACCTGTGGGTCCACAGGCCCCGCAGAGGGTCCCCGGCCCTCCCTCCCCCACGCACTGCCCGTTCCCGGGGCTGTGGTGAACCCGCGCACGGCCTCAAGACAGGCCACAGGGGAAGTGGGCACCAGAGCGCACGAGAAAAATGACCCCACGGACAGCTGCTGACCATGAGCAGAGATGCTGGTCAGGCAGGGCTGCGAGCGGCTCCCTCGGAGGGAAGCCCGAGGACCGGCGTGACAGCAGCCAGGGCTGCCCATCAGTCAGACCCAGCTCTCCATCGTCTGCCACGGCCTCGCTCCTCGAGACAGAAGTCAGCACCAAGGACGCCGAGTCTCGGGCTCCTGGGCATTCGGGAGCTGCTCCACTACACGCCCACTCCCAGCGCCTGCACGGGGACCCTGCCCCTCCTGGCAGCACCAACTGTGCCTCACTCCCGCTGCTCACAGCAGAGGCTCAGGCTCAAGGCCGTGGCTGGCTAGAACCCTCGGAGCCCCCCTGACACTCTGCCCAATTACAAACTACAGCAGATGTCAACACGGCTCCACGCTTCTGCACGGCAGGAAGGCAGCACGTGACAGAGCCAAGCGACAGGGGCGACCTCACAGAGCCCGGCCACTGCCGCCACGCTCAGGACCCGGTCTGTTGCTCCAGACCCCTCCACTTCAAGGGAGTGAAACTGAGAAGACCAATTAAAAACACAAGCACAGCCAAAATACAAGCCCCAGATCACAACACGGCTGCTCGATCATACACCGACTCATCCACACGGTGACGAGCTCACGGGCCTTCCACCTCTCTTCTGCCTCTGGTTAGCACACACAGGCACCGTCACCACTGAGAACAGGAAAAGGACAACACTGGGTAAAACACTGCCCAGGGCAGGCCGTCCACAGAAGCCGCCTGGGCGCTCCCCCGCCAGCCACAGCCACCTGCACACAGGCAGAGCCAACAGGACGGGGCGCCGGTCTGCACCAGCAGGCGAGATCAGCCATTCGCCAAAGTCCAGGTGGACAGGGATCCAGCACAACCCAGTGAAACAGAGCCAGCCCCAGCAAGAGCCTGCGCTGCCCACACACACACCAGAGCCACACAACCGACAGCTGCCAAGCAACTCCGCTGGCCACAAAAACCACGCTCTTAAGCAAATTAAAAAAAAAAAAAGAGAGCAAGCCTTGTTCTAGGTTTAGACTTTGTACAAGAACTCCAAGCAGCTACAAAACTGAAACCAAAAAAGAAGCCCAACGACATCAACAAAACCGAGCCGATGCCAGGCCGGCTCAGCAGCGCTCTCGGCGCAGGCTGGCACCCACGCACACAGGGCCTCCCCGGGAAGACGCTACCTAGAATCCCATACACCCTGCCTACCGCTCAGGCCCTGCTCCGGGGCCGGGGACCCGGGCTCCACCCCAACTGCACCCACAGACGCAGCCCACCCCCCGAGCCGGGCGTGGGCAGGTGGTGAACTTACTGGAATTGAGCGTCTGCCGGGTCTTGGCACTTGTGCAGTAGGCCTCGATGACTTTGAGGATTTGCGCGTCCTCCTCCAGGGCCGCAGTGCCTGCCAAGAGACCACACGTCAGCCCCCATGGCGCCCGCACACGCACACATGTCCCCCACGGACACATGCACACGCACACACACAAACACACATACTGCTGTCCCCGCGGCGCCCACACACGGACACGCATGCACACATACATACACACGTACACGCTGCTGTCACCACGGTGCCCCACACGTGCACATGTGTCTCCCCGCGGACACATGCACATGCACACACACACATAAATGTACATGCTGCTGTCCCCATGGGCACCCCAGGACGTGGACACGCGCACACACACGTACACAATGCTGTCCCCACGGGCACCCCCGCACAAGGACACACACACGTACTCGCTACTTCCCCACAAGCGCCCCCGCAGGCGGGACACGCACACACACACACAAGTACACATACACACTGCTGTTCTCACGGGCATTCACTCACACACACACACACACATCCAGTTGTCCCCACAGGCATCCCTGACATACACACAATCTGCCATCCCCATGGGTGTCTGTCCCTGGCACACACACATACACACACACTGTGTCCTCATGGGTGTTGACACACACACACATCCTGTTGTCCCCATAGGCGTCCCTGACATAAATACACACACTGCCGTCCCCATGGGTGTCCCCGGCACACGCGCACATGTGTGCGCACATACATACACACTGTGGTCCCCACGGGTGCGGACACACACACATGTACACACGCACATCCTGCTGTCCCCACAGGCGTCCCTGACATACACACACACTGCCGTCCCCACGGGTGTCCCCGGCACAGGCAGCTGCAGGGGTGCAAGGGCACCACTCAGTCAAAATGGCCGTCACATCTTCTCCCGCTGGTCAGCTAACTGCTTCCTAAGTATCTAGAAGGGAGCTCTGTGTTTTAGAGATACTTTGGCATCCACAGTAGACGGGCAGGAGGTTAACGCCGTGACCTGTAAGGCTGTGTGACTAACTCCTCAGTACACAGGGTCTCACCCTGCATCGCGGCACAGCGGGTTATGCCGCAGTAGACGGGCAGGAGGTTAACGCCGTGACCTGTAGGGCTGTGTGACTAACTCCTCAGTACACAGGGTCTCACCCTGCATCGCGGCACAGTGGGTTATGCTGCAGTAGACGGGCAGGAGGTTAACGCCGTGACCTGTAAGGCTGTGTGACTAACTCCTCAGTACACAGGGTCTCACCCTGCATCGCGGCACAGCGGGTTATGCTGCAGTAGACGGGCAGGAGGTTAACGCCGTGACCTGTAGGGCTGTGTGACTAACTCCTCAGTACACAGGGTCTCACCCTGCATCGCGGCACAGCGGGTTATGCCGCAGTAGACGGGCAGGAGGTTAACGCCGTGACCTGTAGGGCTGTGTGACTAACTCCTCAGTACACAGGGTCTCACCCTGCATCGCGGCACAGTGGGTTATGCTGCAGCTTACGACGGCTGCGTGCCACACGGGGCACCTGTGATCAGCCCCCGCACCCACACGGGAGACCACGATGGAGCTCTTTGCTCCTGGCTTCAGCCCGGGGCCTCTGGGTTGTGGATGGAGAATCCCGCCCCTTCCTCCCGTCACGCTGCCTTTCTAATAAATCTTCGGAAGAACTTCATAAAGTGATTTGGGAACACGCCAGGGTTCAACCAGAAACAGGCCTCCCCTTTAACACTGAGGAACTGTGCCCACTCTGCCGTGGGGGTTCATAAAGTGCCACCAGACCTCAAAAACAGACGGGACAAAGGGCGCAAGATGGGGACGCGCAGCACAGGGCGGGAGGGAAGACACTGGTCTCAGCGAGGGAGACACGGAAACCAGACACGGCCTCAATTTCCACGCTGCACCAGCGTGGCAGCCCTCAACGCTGTGGACAAGGGGAAGGAGACGTCTTCACCGGCCGCGGGAAGCGAGCACGCCTGACCTTCTGGAGAGGCAAACTGGCTGCACGTCACAGGCGCACACAAGGCAGCCTCGGGCGGGTGTCTGGGCTGGGGGGGCGGGGAGGACGTCCTTCCCCGGCCCGCAAGTGCAGACCCGGGAGGCAGCGGGGACAGTGTAAGCGACTGGCTCCCTGCCACTCAGGTGAGACACGGACTGAATTCCTGGTTCCTGTCTGCCTGACCCGGTTCTGGCGGCGGCGGGCGTCTGGGGAGCAGACTGCTAGACCCTGTCTCTGTCTCTGACCCACTCATGAACCACCAGTAGCAACGAAACCCATGACTCTTCCTGCTGATCTAGTCCTGCCCGCTTGGACTTTGGCGCTTAAGAAAGCACAGCCTAGAGCTGGCGAGCGCTGGCCCGGAGCCCTCCCCGAGGGGGTCACCAGGTCACCGTGCTGCTGTCGTCCACGGAGAACCGGGACCCTGGCTCTTCACCCAGGCACTGTCAGGCCACGCCTCTCAGCGTGTTCTCCACGCGGCCACCAAGTCTGACCTGGCCACCCAGGGCTCACTCCACCTGAGGCCACTCTGGGCCCAGGGTCTCCCACTGTTTGCTCAACACAGCTGGGGCCCTGCCTCAGGCTCTGACCAGGACTGGAGGGTCCCTCCCCTGCCCCAAGGGCTCCACCCTTGTCCAGGAGCCCCCACTGTGCCCCGCCTGTCTCTGCGGCACTCCCAGGCCAGCACCCTCCCAGTACCCAGCTGAGCACCATGAGGATGGGGTCTGCCTGTCCCACTGTGCTCCTGGCACACACGAGGTCCAGGTGACTGAACCACACCCCAGTGCCCACAGCCGCGCGTTTCCCGGGGCCAGGTTCCCACCTGCAGAAGGAGGGGGCACCGAGCCCTCAGTATTCTCTGTCCCCAAGAAGTTCCACGTGCAGCACCCCGTCACAAGGGGCTGGAGGATGCCGGGTGCCGCTGCAGCGGGTGGTGATGGCGAGGACAGGTGTGTGTGTAGAACAGCCAGTGCGAGTGTGTGTGCGGCTCACTGACTTCTCCAGTCTACCACGGTCCCACTGTCAGGCTGAGAACACAGCCTGTGCTGCGGTCACACAGTGACAGTGACAGTGGTGTGACTTGAGCCCGGGCAGGCGGGGCACTGCCCCACACTTCTGTCTTCCTTGGAGCAAGGCCAGCTACATTCAGATCTGGTCACACGTCTCTCCCACCAGCTACCATAGGAACAGGTCCCCGAGGGGTGCAGGGTGGGGTGCCAAGAGGACCAACAACCCGGAGAGTCACAGAGCCCTGTCACACCTCTGGGCTCTGTGAGCTGCTCAGGAGGCTACCGTGCCAACCCTGAGGCTGTTCATGGAGAGGACGGAACCAGGCAAGCCGAGCACAGACAACACCCATAAGGCGGCCCCGGGATGCCTCACACACGAGGGATGTTCCTCGCGCCCCCATGGCTGCTCCTCGCCCCCCCCCACAGCCCCACACAGGTGCTCCTCGCCCCCCCAGGGCTGCTCCTCGCCCCCCCCACAGGTGCTCCTCGCCCCCCCAGGGCTGCTCCTCGCCCCCCCCACAGCCCCCTACAGGTGCTCCTCGCCCCCCCCACAGGTGCTCCTCGCCCCCCAACAGCCCCACACAGGCTGCTCCTCACCCCCCCACAGCCCCCCACAGGTGCTCCTCACCCCCCCACAGCCCCCCACAGGTGCTCCTCACCCCCCCACAGCCCCCCACAGGTGCTCCTCGCCCCCCCACAGCCCCACACAGGTGCTCCTCGCCCCCCCCACAGCCCCACACAGGCTGCTCCTCACCCCCCCACAGCCCCACACAGGCTGCTCCTCACCCCCCCCCACAGCCCCACACAGGCTGCTCCTCACCCCCCCCACAGCCCCACACAGGTGCTCCTCACCCCCCCCCACAGCCCCACACAGGCTGCTCCTCACCCCCCCACAGCCCCACACAGGTGCTCCTCGCCCCCCCACAGCCCCACACAGGCTGCTCCTCACCCCCCCACAGCCCCACACAGGTGCTCCTCACCCCCCCCCACAGCCCCAACAGGTGCTCCTCACCCCCCCACAGCCCCACACAGGCTGCTCCTCACCCCCTCACAGCCCCACAGGCTGCTCCTCACCCCCCCACGGCTGCTCCTCGCCCCCCCACAGCCCCACACAGGTGCTCCTTGCCCCCCCACAGCCCCACAGGCTGCTTCCTATCCCTCTTCCCAGAAGTCTCGGGGGAGAGAGTGGAGACGCTGAGATGGGCGACGGTGGAACAGTGGCTCGTCACGCGCCCCTCGACGCAGCTCTACGTCTCCCAAGGCTGTCATCCAAGCAGCTCACGGTGAGTGCTGGCCCTGAGGGCACGTGCGGAACCTGCAGCAGTGCAGACGCCGTCCACTGGGGAGCGGAACGGGCACGAGGCAGGACGGAGACAGGGGCGAGTGCACGGACACCTGAACCCAGGAGAGCAGGGGAGCAGGTGGACACGGAGCAGCCAGCATGGCACTGCTGCAGGCTCCCACACGAGGAGCCCAGGGCAGAGGGTGCCAGGGTCCTCTGCGGCTCACGCCTGCCTCGGCTGCACCACAAGGCAGCGGGCGCCCCTCTGCGCACCGCCCGTACTCAGGGCCTCTGTGTGCCAAGTCTGCAGCGGGCACCCCTCCGCGTACTGCCTGTTCTCAGGGCCTCTGTGTGCCAAGTCTGCAGTGGGCACCCCTCTGCGCACTGCCTGTTCTCAGGGCCTCTGTGTGCCAAGCCTGCAGCAGGCACCCCTCCGCGCACCGCCCGTTCTCAGGGCCTCTGTGTGCCAAGCCTGCAGCGGGCACCCCTCCACGTACCGCCTGTTCTCAGGGCCTCTGTGTGCCAAGTCTGCAGCGGGCACCCCTCCGCGTACTGCCTGTTCTCAGGGCCTCTGTGTGCCAAGTCTGCAGTGGGCACCCCTCCGTGCACTGCCTGTTCTCAGGGCCTCTGTGTGCCAAGCCTGCAGCGGGCACCCCTCCACGTACTGCCTGTTCTCAGGGCCTCTGTGTGCCACGTCTGCAGCGGGCCCCTCTCTGCGCACCACCCGTTCTGAGGGCCTCTGTGTGCCAAGTCTGCAGCGGGCCCCTCCCTGCGCACCGCGGGGACTCACTTTTCCGCAAGGCAAACTCCTCATCCGAAGGCTTCCGTTCGGGCTTGCGTTTAGGTAGCAGCTTTTTCATGGTCTTGGGACTCTTGCTGAGATCCTAGGGAAGAAACGGGAAACGCTGACCCCTCCACAGGCAGCATCTCCACTGGCCCAGCAGGAAGAGCTGCCACCGGGGAATTTCATTTCACTGACTTACTCGAGAGGCAGAGACGAACACAGGGAGAGGCAAGGAAGAGAGACAGAGCAAGTAAGCCCGCACCTGCTCGTTCCATCCCAACATCTCCCACAGCCAGGGCTGAGCCAGGCTCAAGCCCAGGTCTCCCTCACAGGCGACAGGACCCACTTCCTGAGTGCCCGCTTCTGCCTCCCAGCATGCATATTAGCAGGAAGACAGACTGGACCAGACCAGGACCAGAACCAGGTGCCAGGGTACGAACGCAGGTGTCACAGGGCATCTAACTGCCCAAACTCACACGTACACTCACACCTGTACCCTCTCACACTCACCATCCTACCCACCCACACTCACACCTGTACCCTCTCACCATTGCCATCCTAACCACCCACTCACACCTGTACCCTCTCACACTCATCATCCTACCTACCCACACTCACACCTGTACCCTCTCACACCATCCTACCTACCCACACTCACACCTGTAACCTCTCACACTCACCATCCTACCTACCCACACTCACACCTGTACCCTCTCACACTCACCATCCTACCCGCCCACACTCACACCTGTACCCTCTCACACTCACCATCCTACCCGCCCACACTCACACCTGTACCCTCTCACACTCACCATCCTACCCGCCCACACTCACACCTGTACCCTCTCACACTCCATCCTACCTACCCACACTCACACCTGTACCCTCTCACACTCACCATCCTACCCGCCCACACTCACACCTGTACCCTCTCACACCATCCTACCTACCCACACTCACACCTGTACCCTCTCACACTCACCATCCTACCTGCCCACACTCACACTTGTACCCTCTCACCATTGCCATCCTAACCACCCACTCACACCTGTACCCTCACACTCACCATCCTACCTACCCACACTCACACCTGTACCCTCTCACACTCCATCCTACCTACCCACACTCACACCTGTACCCTCTCACACTCACCATCCTACCTACCCACACTCACACCTGTACCCTCTCACACCATCCTACCTGCCCACACTCACACCTGTACCCTCTCACACCATCCTACCTACCCACACTCACACCTGTACCCTCTCACACTCACCATCCTACCCACCCACACTCACACCTGTACCCTCTCACACTCACCATCCTACCCACCCACACTCACACCTGTACCCTCTCACACTCACCATCCTACCTACCCACACTCACACCTGTACCCTCTCACACTCATCATCCTACCCACCCACACTCACACCTGTACCCTCTCACACTCACCATCCTACCTGCCCACACTCACACCTGTACCCTCTCACACTCACCATCCTACCTGCCCACACTCACACCTGTACCCTCTCACACCATCCTACCTACCCACACTCACACCTGTAACCTCTCACACTCACCATCCTACCTGCCCACACTCACACCTGTACCCTCTCACACCATCCTACCTACCCACACTCACACCTGTACCCTCTCACACCATCCTACCTGCCCACACTCACACCTGTACCCTCTCACACCATCCTACCTGCCCACACTCACACCTGTACCCTCACACTCACCATCCTACTTGTCCACACTCACACCTGTACCCTCTCACACCATCCTACCTGCCCACACTCACACCTGTACCCTCTCACACTCACCATCCTACCTGCCCACACTCACACCTGTACCCTCTCACACCATCCTACCTACCCACACTCACACCTGTAACCTCTCACTCACCATCCTACCTGCCCACACTCACACCTGTAACCTCTCACTCACCATCCTACCTGCCCACACTCACACCTGTACCCTCTCACACTCCATCCTACCTACCCACACTCACACCTGTGACCTCCCACAGTTGTCTTCCTACCTGCCCACACTCACCCATATGCACAACCTGATTCTCATGCTTACACTCACTCACCACACTCACACCCTTACACTCCCTTGCAACCTCCTGCCACACTCAGTCTCATTCTCACCCCTACTCCCTCCTAAATGCTCTCACACTCACAAAAAACCACACCCATCACTTATCAGCTTCCCCAAGTGAAAACATCTTCTGATACGTTCTTCCAGACAGTTCCTTTCTGTGTCCAAACAGGCATGGTCACAGCACACGGGACTGTCCACTGCACCAGCATCCGCAACCACGCCAGGCCAGAAAGCAGCAGCACAAAGACGTCACGTCACCACTTCTTACAAGCCCAGGGCAAAGCTGCCTGAAACAGTACTTTGTTTCTATCTGGGAATGTTCTCGCGGTCTCTCACAGCTTCTGGCGACACAGCGTGGGGTCCCTGGCAGGAACACCCGCCTGAAGGAAGGGTCACAGGCGCAGAAGCAGGACACGCAGCACCAACGTGCTGCCGTCAGACCCGGAAGCTCCAGATCCCTTCAGGGGCGGAGGCTCCTGGCTCCCGGCCCTGCACAGGACGCTGCCCCTGCACACACCCCTCCCCGTGACTCTGCGTGGAGGGAACAAGAGGACCAAGGCAGCCCTCTCCCCATGTTAAAGGCACAAGGCCCCTGTTTCTTAAATGTCATAGAGAAACACAGATGCTTCCTTCCTGAGTTCACTGAAATGAGAGAAGAAAGCGGGTGGAGTTCAGAAAGACCCATCTCACGCACCCAGACGTCAAGACAAGCTCACGGTCACTGGCGGCTGAGCGGCCACAAGACCTCACCTCCTTGTAGCAGAGGGCAGCCGAGGGCCGGAGTGGGGGTGCAGGCCGCAGGCAGCTCAGGCTCCAAGGCTTGGGAGTCTTCGGAGGCTCCAGGGGTCCCCAGTTGATGGTGGTGTGCGGGGTGCCGTGGTGGGAGGGGTGGGGCAGTGTGTGGTAGGCAGGTGCCAGGGGCACGGGCTTGCTGTCCGCATGCTTGCTGGACGGAGTGACCGGATGGGAGGGGAGCTGCGAGGCAGAGCGAGAAGAGCAGACGAGCGTGAGGCTGCAGCAGCTCCGCTGCCCCGCCCCTGCGTCACTGCCTCCACCCCACTCACAAAGACCCTGGCAGCAAAGCGAGCCCCAGGCTGCCACCACTGCTCTCTGCCTCCGCGCGGTCGGTTTCTGTGCCACGTGCATCATATGACCCCTGCGTGAGCACGGGGCTGCCCACACACGTGCTTCAGGTCACCAGGGAGCAGCTCCACGCTAGGGCTCGGGGCCAGACACACCACGGCCACCGTGTTTGTAAACGCTGCTTCACGCAGCACTCCCACCCGCGTTTTCTGAAAGAGCAGGCGTCCCTGCTCTGGGGACGGGGCCCTAGGGAAGTGAGGGAGCCAGCAGCCGGCCAGTTCCTATCCATGATTCACAGTGTTACAGGGCGGCAGCCAGATGCAGAAAGGACCTGAAAAGCCAAAACCATCCAGGATTTGGTCCTTTACACAACACAGACGACCACTGGAACCGAGGCTGCATTCTGAACATTTCGGCTGCAATAGAACAGTTACTCAAGATGCAGTTTCTCCCAGGGGCAGGCTGCCAGTGAGGTTTGCATTCCCGAAGTCCTGCACTGAGAGCCAGATGAGAAGACGTCCAGTCAGACAGGTAACAATCAGAACCCGCCAACGACACCTGAACAGGAGCGGCAAGGCCTGCCTCCCGGGAGGAGATGGGGCGGCGGGTGGCTCTGGGGAGGGACATCCGAGTCCCCGGGAGCAGGGGCTGGAGGAGAGGCCTGCTGGTCAGCACGCGCCCGCCCTGCACGCTACGCGAACTACAGAATCAGCGTTTCCAAGCCCCGGGACTGTCAGAGGGCAGGATTCTGGATACAGCCCTGCAGTGATGACGTCACAGTCTGCGTACGTGAAAACACAACAGGTGCACAGCGAACAGAATGAGAATTGACGGGAGCTGGGCAGAGCTGGTCACGGGGGAACGCACGACCCAGACAAGGTCCCCAGGAGAGGAGAGTGTCTCCAGGGCTCCCGTGAGAGGGCGGGGGACACAGTGAGAAGGAACCCCGAGAGCCAGTGTCCAGGCATGGGTGAGGTTATGGGGAGGGGGGAAACCTGTACTGCCACCACTCTTCACCAACACCCGTGAGGACACACACGTCACTGGGAGGCTTCTAGAACGGCCAAGTGTCTACACAGGGAAGCTAGAGGCAGAACCACTCAGGGAGAAGGAGGGGACAGCTTAACGGCCGCCTTCGAGACGCCGCGAGGGCGGGAGCCGCGTCAGAACCCGCCTCTGGCCTCCGGCAGCCCACCAGGAGCTCAACGGCGACGCGACGGGAAGCCCAGGACGGCAGGTCCAGTCACGGACGCGGGGAGCCCTGACACGCAGGCTGCAAACAGGACGCAGTCCGCGGCGGAAAACCGCCCCAACAAGGGAGGCGGGGCTACGGCTATGGCTACGGAGAAGAGTCTGCCGGCTGCTTGGTGCGATCGGGTAAAGACACAGCAGCCGCAACAGCAGGCACCGACGCCTCAAGCGTCGGCAGCACGCCGAGAGGCTTCCGCACGGAACTCTGGTGGTGACGATGCCGACACGCGCTGAGGCTCTGAAACCCACACCGCGCTGAGCTTCCTGGAGAAACACTAGCGACACTGCTGACAGCGAAGACGCTGAGCACACGTCCTGGGTAAGGCCTTCAGCGAGAATCTGGCCGCCCCCTTCGCCCGGGAGACTCGAGACACAGGCACGGCCCTCAGAAAAGCCGTCCGGTCCCTGCGTCAGGACGCGCGCCGGGGCTGTCACAGGAGCGCCACAGTCACCCACTGCTGGACGCACAAATGGGACCCAGGCACTCGGCACCCCTGAGGAAGATGCTGACAACGCTGCGAGCACTGATCAGCCGGCGGCCCTGGGGTCTGCGAGGAGACGCGCGCACGCCCTTACGGTGTGAGACGGCACGGAGTGAGGCTTGATGGTGGGGTTGCCCACGGACGCCACCTTGGTCTGCCTGTGCAGGTGGTCCACCCACTCGTGCAGGTCCTGCTGGCTGCTGCAGGACACCAGTATCCGCTCGATCATGCTCCCTGGATGGGCAGGAAAAGAGAGGTTGAGTGGGGAGAGAGTGGCTGAGCGCCATGGCCCCCGCCCCACAGACAGCACGCTCATGCGGTGCACACATGGTGTTCACGGGCACACGCAGCACTCACACAGTGCTCACAGGGTGCACACACGGCGCTCACACGGTGCACACGCAGCGCTCGCATGGCACACACACGGTGCTCACGCAGCACTCATGCAGCGCTCACATGGCGCACACACGGCACTCACACAGCGCTCACATGGCACACACACGACACTCACGAGGCACACACACGGTGCACATGCAGTGCACACACGGCGCTCACACGGTGCACACGCAGTGCTCATGGTCTGCACGCGGCGCTCAAGCCATCACCTGATATCTCGAACGCATTCCTATGACTCTCGCTGTCCTCAAGCTTCGAGATTGTCATTCCTGTCGTCGGAAGCTTTCCCTGAAAAAGACCCCGCCAAAACACAATCAGTGCTTTCCTGATGAGGGATGGAGCAGCGTTAAACAATCTCGGAAACGACAGAACCGTGCGACCCTCAAAGGCGCCTGTTGGCAGCAGACGCATATGGAACACAAACGCGTCTCTCTCGAGTAAGAACACCTAACACCAAAACCCAGAGGGTGAACGGCACACGGGCCCAGGAGGCAGGAAGCCGTGACAAGCAGCCCACCTGCCGGGAGTGCAGGAGTGCTGCCCTTTCTCTGCTGTGCCGAGCAGGCACGCGTGTGCCTCATGAGGAGTCAGAGAAGCTCCGTGTGTGCAGTAAAATTAGGGTGGGGCCTGAGGCCAGACCGGAACTGAGCGAGTTACACCACGTGGCTCCCCAAACACGAGCAAGCGGCCATGCGCAAGGCTGCACGCGTGACAGGCATGGGGGGACAGGGAGCGGCGCTGTCGGTGGAGGGAGGTGCCAGGCACGGCTGAGCACAGTAGCTGGGCCTGCTCGCACAGACCTCGGCACACAGGCCGGGCCAGGCCAAGCAGCTGGGGGACAGTCGGCCAGCCAGGAAGCAGGACTCTGAGCACCTCGAAGGCAGAGCTCCCACCCAGGACTCTCAGTGCCCCTCCGCCTCCAAGGGCCCCAGAGCCCCCTGGACAGTGATGGCCGCGTCACCGTGTTGAGCTGCAGCGCTGGCCCCCGGGGGCACCACATCCCATGCTGCTGGCTCAGACACCCCGAGGGCAGGTTCTAGAAGCAGACACCAATGCCCACGGCACACAGACTACCGGTCAGCACATCCAGGCAGGAAAGCTGCCCCGGAAACGGCGCCCAGAGTGGGCAAACCGGAGGCAGCGGCTCCACCCACCCCAGGACCCACGTGCAGCCAGGGGCAGGAGGCTCTGACCCACGCGGCCCCAAGGGGGAGGGGACCCAGCCAGGCTGAGCGTGACTTCCGCAGGTATGAGCTCAGCTCTCCGCAGCACCAAGGAAAACTCAGGCTGCCGGGTCGGCCTGCACAGATCTGGCCGGATTTCAAAGCACACCTTCTAGAACGGCTGTGTGCTGACAAGTCCTCGGGGTGACAAGGCCTCCTGGGGAAGCCCACCAGCCTGGCTGGGGACAAGGCGGGGAAACAGAGCGGCGGGTGGTGTCTGAGTCCCCGGGGACTCAGTGCCCAGCAGGGGTCGGCAAGGCCTGCCAAGGACGTCCACCGCGGCTGCCATCTTCCCAGGTTAGCTCTCATCGTCACAGAGGAGAGCGGTGAAATGATTCAAACGAGAAAGGCCAAACGCTGGCGTGTTCCCCTGCTGCCCCCCGGGGCAGAGCTGCACGCTCGCGAAGCCGTGGCTCAGGCCTCCGCCCTTACCCACAAGCCCGTGCTGAACACAACACCACACAGCAAACACCGGGCAGGGGCAGGCACCGGCCTGGCCCACAGCACTCTGTCCTCATGGCTTCCTCTTACTTAGAACGGACACCAGGAAACGGCCGGAGCTCTGTGTCCCCACCTGAATCCAGAAGAGCACACACTGCACACAGAGCAGACAGGCATTCGCAGGACTTAACGCGCAAATGCAAAGCCGGCCTGAAGGTCCTCCTGAGACCCGCGGGAAGCACAGGACACAAGCCGGTAACGTGCTCACCTGGTAGATGAAGCCACTCATCCTGGGGCTGGCCGACAGCATTAGCAAGGTGTTTGGGAAGAGCAGAAGATACCTTTCATTCTTTTCCTAGCACAAAGACAAATTCAAAGAACTTTTTGCAAATCATCTTGCACTAGTGAGCATGTCTACTTGCCCCTACGAAACACCACACTCCACTTCCTGTTCAGGGGTCTCTGCCACGTTAGCTAACGTCAGTGGAGACCAAATTCTAGATCAGGTACCAGGTCGTAGCGTGTGACTGACAGCACGAGTTTTAACAGCTACGCAGACAGATGGGTTTACTCAGTTAATAAAGCAAGGCCCTGGGCCCACAGGCCTGTGTGACAACCCCAACAGCACTCAGTTACGGCGCTCAGCTCTGCCACGACTATTTTCAGTTCATCTAAAACTTCTCGTGGTGGCTGAGGCCAAGAAGGAGAAAAGAGCCTGTCAAGTTGTGGTGGCGACAGAACAGCCGGACCCCGAGGCTACAGCGAGGGGTGGGCGGCGAGGGCAAGACTGACCGCGGGTAACGGACTCCGGGCACCTCTCCCAGTCCCCGGCATGCCATCCACCCTTCCCTCAGCTGCCCACGCTCTCCTGGTTACACTGCAGGCTCAGCAGACGCCACTACGACTGAATGACAGAAACTCCCAGACTCTTCGAGGAGAGGCAGATACAGAAACACCACTGCTGGCACCCAAACCACTGCCCAAAGACGTGTGACCAAGCCAGGAAGCCCGGGGTGAGCGTTCCACACAGTGGTTGAGACGCTGCTGGGGACGCTGAGTCCCATCCCGGAGCGTCTGGGTTCTAGCGGTGGCTCCGCCCGACCCCGGCTTCCTGATGACGCACGCCCTGGGAGCCAGCAGGCGACGGCTCCACTGGCTGGGTCCCTGCCCCCACCGCGGCAGACCTACCCCAACCCCACCTCAGCCCTAACCCTCACCCCAACCCCACCCCTAAATGTCACCACCAGCCCAACCCTAACACAAACCCTAACCCTAATCCCAACCCTAACCTTCACCCCAACCCCACCCCAGCCCTAACTCTAACCCTCACCCCAACCCTAACCCTTACCCCAACCCCACCCCTAACAATCACCCCCACCCCAACCCTAGCCCAAATTCTAACCCCCACCCCCACCCTAATCCTAACCCTAGCTCCTAACCCTAACCCTCACCCCTACGCCAACCCTAGTCCTAACCCTTAACTCCTAACTCCTAACCCTAACGCTCACCCCTACCCCAACCCTAACCCTAACCCCAACCCACCCTAACCCCAACACCACCCCTAATCTTCACCCCACCCCCACCCCCACACCACTAACCTTCACCCCCACCTTAACCCTAACCCTCACCCCAACACCACTCCTAACCTTCACCCCCCCCCTAGCCTTAGCCCTAACCCTCACCCCACCCCTAACCGTCACCCCCACCCCCATCCTAGCCCTAACCCTAACCCCGCCCCTAACCGTCACCCCCCCCAGCCCCCCCCCAACCCGGGCAGCAGCACTCACTGGGGTGCACATCTGGCACCACAAGGACACGCTGTGGGACACGTGCCCAAGATCACTAAGTCAGGAAGAGCAGTCACGACTTCTGGGGCACTCAGGCCTCAGCAGCTGGCGGAGGGGACAGACGTCTCAGAATGGGACCTCGCGGGTTCCGATCACGTCAGCTGCTTTTCCCAGAGACAGAACACGCAAAAAGAGGTGCTGCCCTCGTAACGCAGTGAGCATGAACTCACGCGCACGGTCCAAGTGGACGGCTCGGGGGGTTCAGAGGGCAGAACCTGGTTTAACCTCCCACTAAACTAAACCCAGAAGAAAACCGTGACCCCTCCCCACCCCACCACGTGCCGTAAGTAAATGCCAACTGGTACACACGACAGAAAAGTGCAATGACATGAACCACGGGAAACATTCCCAGGAGTGACGGCCGGACAGGCACAGACCTTACAAGGCTCTAGACAAGCCCGCACCCAGATCTAAGCCCCTCTAATGCACTCTAACAAGCCCCAGACCAAGTTGTGACAGGACAGGAGTCCTGCTGGGTTTTGTCCTCACTGACGGTCCCTGAGGACCTGTGTGGCAGGACCCCAAAGAGGGGACAGACGGGTGGTGACAGTGGTGGGCTGCCATGACGACCCTGTGTGGCGGGACCCCAAGGAGGGGACAGACGGGTGGTGACAGCAGGTGGGCTGCCATGATGACCCTGTGTGGCGGGACCCCAAGGAGGGGACAGACGGGTGGTGACAGCAGGTGGGCTGCCATGATGACCCTGTGTGGCAGGACCCTAAGGAGGGGACAGACGGGCAGTGACAGCAGGTGGGCTGCCATGATGACCCTGTGTGGCGGGACCCTAAGGAGGGGACAGACGGATGGTGACAGCAGGTGGGCTGCCATGATGACCCTGTGTGGCAGGACCCTAAGGAGGGGACAGACGGGCAGTGACAGTGGTGGGCTGCCCTGATGACCCTGTGTGGCAGGACCCTAAGGAGGGGACAGACGGGTGGTGACGGTGGGCTGCCATGATGACCCTGTGTGGCGGGACCCCAAGGAGGGGACAGCAGGCGGTGACAGCAGGTGGGCTGCCATGATGACCCTGTGTGGCGGGGCCCCAAGGGGGGACAGACAGGTGGTGACAGCAGGTGGGCTGCCATGATGACCCTGTGTGGCGGGGCCCTAAGGAGGGGACAGACGGGCAGTGACAGTGGTGGGCTGCCCTGATGACCCTGTGAGGCAGGGCCCCGAGGAGAGGACAGACGGGCAGTGACAGCAGGTGGGCTGCCATGATGACCCTGTGTGGCAGGACCCCAAGGAGGGGACAGACGGGCAGTGACAGCAGGTGGGCTGCCATGATGACCCTGTGTGGCAGGACCCTAAGGAGAGGACAGACGGGCAGTGACAGTGGTAGGCTGCCATGATGACCCTGTGTGGCAGGGCCCCAAGGGGGGACAGACAGGTGGTGACAGCAGGTGGGCTGCCATGATGACCCTGTGTGGCAGGACCCTAAGGAGGGGACAGACAGGCAGTGACAGTGGTGGGCTGCCATGATGACCCTGTGTGGCAGGGCCCCGAGGAGGGGACAGACGGGCGTTGACAGCAGGTGGGCTGCCATGATGACCCTGTGTGGCAGGGCCCCGAGGAGGGGACAGACAGGCGGTGACAGCAGGTGGGCTGCCATGATGACCCTGTCGGCGGGACCCCAAGGAGGGGACAGACGGGCGGTGACAGTGGTGGGCTGCCATGATGACCCTGTGTGGCAGGACCCTAAGGAGGGGACAGACGGGCGTTGACAGCAGGTGGGCTGCCCTGATGACCCTGTGTGGCAGGACCCCGAGGAGGGGACAGACGGACGTTGACAGCAGGTGGGCTGCCATGATGACCCTGTGTGGCAGGACCCCGAGGAGAGGACAGACGGGCAGTGACAGCAGGTGGGCTGCCATGATGACCCTGTGTGGCAGGGCCCCAAGGGGGGACAGACAGGTGGTGACAGCAGGTGGGCTGCCATGACGACCCTGTGTGGCAGGACCCCAAGGAGGGGACAGACGGGTGGTGACAGCAGGTGGGCTGCCATGATGACCCTGTGTGGCAGGACCCCGAGGCGGGGACAGACGGGCGGGGACAGTGGTGGGCTGCCATGATGACCCTGTGTGGCAGGACCCCGAGGAGGGGACAGACGGGCGGTGACAGTGGTGGGCTGCCATGATGACCCTGTGTGGCAGGACCCCGAGGCGGGGACAGACGGGCGGGGACAGTGGTGGGCTGCCATGATGACCCTGTGTGGCAGGACCCCGAGGAGGGGACAGACGGGTGGTGACAGCAGGTGGGCTGCCATGACGACCCTGTGAGGCAGGCCCCGAGGCGGGACAGACGGGCGGGGACAGTGGCGGGCTGCCCTGATGACCCTGTGAGGCGGGACCCCGAGGAGGGACAGACGGGCGGGGACAGTGGTGGGCTGCCATGATGACCCTGTGTGGCGGGGCCCCGAGGAGGGACAGACGGGCGGGGACAGTGGCGGGCTGCCCTGATGACCCTGTGTGGCAGGGCCCCGAGGAGGGGACAGACGGGCGGGGACAGTGGTGGGCTGCCATGATGACCCTGTGTGGCAGGACCCCGAGGCGGGACAGCAGGCGGGGACAGTGGTGGGCTGCCATGATGACCCTGTGAGGCAGGGCCCCGAGGAGGGACAGACGGGCAGTGACAGCAGGTGGGCTGCCCTGATGACCCTGTGTGGCAGGGCCCCGAGGAGGGGACAGACGGGCGGGGACGGTGGCGGGCTGCCATGATGACCCTGTGTGGCAGGCCCTGGGGCGGGACAGCGGGCGGGGACGGTGGTGGGCTGCCATGATGACCCTGTGTGGCAGGACCCCGAGGAGAGGACAGACGGGCAGTGACAGCAGGTGGGCTGCCATGATGACCCTGTGTGGCAGGCCCCGAGGCGGGACAGCAGGCGGGGACGGTGGCGGGCTGCCATGATGACCCTGTGTGGCAGGCCCCGAGGGGGGACAGACGGGCGGGGACGGTGGTGGGCTGCCCTGACGACCCTGTGTGGCAGGCCCCGAGGCGGGACAGACGGGCGGGGACGGTGGTGGGCTGCCATGATGACCCTGTGTGGCAGGCCCCGAGGGGGGACAGACGGGCGGGGACGGTGGTGGGCTGCCCTGACGACCCTGTGTGGCAGGGCCCCGGGGGGGACAGCGGGCGGGGACGGTGGTGGGCTGCCATGATGACCCTGTGTGGCGGGGCCCCGAGGGGGGACAGCAGGCGGGGACGGTGCTGGGCTGCGGTACCTCGCTCCCTGCACACTGCATCACGACCTGCGACATGAAGATGACGCTGCCCAGGGTCTTGATGCCGTCCCCCTCCCAGTTCCGGATGGCCTCCGTCAGGATCTGGGACTCCAGCTCTTTCCTCTTCCGCACCTCCTGACACTGGGCCTGAGACACAGAACGACACTGTCAGACAGGACCTCCCGAAGCTTCCAGACTGGCTGTGCTGTCTCTGCCTGACCCCTCCCACTGACAGCCACTGCTTCCTGGCCTACCTCCTAAGACAGGTAATCGACTGACCTGCTTGACTGTATGGAGTTGGAAACATTTTCTTTAAAAAAAAAAGTATGGGATTAACTCACAGAAGCAAACACAACTTGGCTGCAACACCCAGCAGTATTCCTACAAACAGAGCAGATCCTGCCACTGTAGGAACGGAAGCGGACGCTCTGGCTCACTGGCCTCGCCAACATAAAGGCCAAAGACAGTAAGGGCCAGGGCAACTGTGCTCCCTGGAGGAACACGTGTGGGCGGAGCCACCGGAGCCCCGCTGTGGCCGCGGCTGTGACACTAAGGAGTGGTGCCTTCCAGAATCTACAGCCACCAGGTCCCTCAGCGGGTGCCCAGCGCCCGCTCCAACAGCAGTGACGGCCACGGGGTCCCCACGCCTCGCTCATCGTCATCTCTCATGCGAGCAGACGCTGAAGCCGCGTGAAAGCAGCTCTCGTCACCTAACCTGTCCCTCCCGATTCACTGCCACACTCGGCTCCAGCACTTACAGACAGGTTCTTGAAGGCAGTCATGGACTTCTGGATATCCTGTCTGTCGGGATGATGATCCTTTGAAGAAGAAACACCCTATGAGCTTCTGCATCACAAGCCAGGACGCCAGCACCGCTCACTCCGCAGCCCTGCTCTCCTCAGCGGGAGCCACGGGATTTAGCGTGGGGGAAAGACAGCGGCGGGGCAGGCGTCAGCAAACGAAGCCGGTTTCGTGAATGATGCGTTCCTGCAGCCTGCAGCTTCAGGCTGTCTCCGGCCACTGCTGCGCGGACCGTCAGAGGGTCCTGGCTAGTGCCCTGGTGACGGGGGCCCCGACAGCTCCTCCCTCCACCTGTCGGAACACACAGCCCGAGTCCCTGGCTAGTGCCCTGGTGACGGGGGCCCCGACAGCTCCTCCCTCCACCTGTCGGAACACACAGCCCCGAGTCCCTGGCTAGTGCCCTGGGTGACGGGGGCCCCGACAGCTCCTCCCTCCACCTGTGGGAACACACAGCCCGAGTCCCTGGCTAGCGCCCTGGGTGACGGGGGCCCCGACAGCTCCTCCCTCCACCTGTGGGAACACACAGCCCGAGTCCCTGGCTAGCGCCCTGGGTGACGGGGGCCCCGACAGTTCCTCCCTCCACCTGTCGGAACACACAGCCCGAGTCCCTGGCTAGCGCCCTGGGTGACGGGGGCCCCGACAGCTCCTCCTCCACCTGTCGGAACACACAGCCCCGAGTCCCTGGCTAGCGCCCTGGGTGACAGGGGCCCCGACAGCTCCTCCCTCCACCTGTCGGAACACACAGCCCGAGTCCCTGGCTAGTGCCCTGGGTGACGGGGGCCCCGACAGCTCCTCCCTCCACCTGTCGGAACACACAGCCCGAGTCCCTGGCTAGCGCCCTGGGTGACGGGGGCCCCGACAGCTCCTCCTCCACCTGTCGGAACACACAGCCCCGAGTCCCTGGCTAGCGCCCTGGGTGACAGGGGCCCCGACAGCTCCTCCCTCCACCTGTGGGAACACACAGCCCGAGTCCCTGGCTAGCGCCCTGGTGACGGGGGCCCCGACAGCTCCTCCCTCCACCTGTCGGAACACACAGCCCGAGTCCCTGGCTAGTGCCCTGGGTGACAGGGGCCCCGACAGCTCCTCCCTCCACCTGTTGGAACACACAGCCCGAGTCCCTGGCTAGCGCCCTGGGTGACGGGGGCCCCGACAGCTCCTCCCTCCACCTGTCGGAACACACAGCCCGAGTCCCTGGCTAGCGCCCTGGGTGACGGGGGCTGCGACAGCTCCTCCCTCCACCTGTCGGAACACACAGCCCGAGTCCCTGGCTAGTGCCCTGGTGACGGGGGCCCCGACAGCTCCTCCCTCCACCTGTGGGAACACACAGCCCCGAGTCCCTGGCTAGCGCCCTGGTGACGGGGACCCCGACAGCTCCTCCCTCCACCTGTGGGAACACACAGCCCGAGTCCCTGGCTAGCGCCCTGGGTGACGGGGGCTGCGACAGCTCCTCCCTCCACCTGTCGGAACACACAGCCCGAGTCCCTGGCTAGTGCCCTGGTGACGGGGGCCCCGACAGCTCCTCCCTCCACCTGTGGGAACACACAGCCCGAGTCCCTGGCTAGCGCCCTGGGTGACGGGGGCCCCGACAGCTCCTCCCTCCACCTGTCAGAACACACAGCCCCGAGTCCCTGGCTAGGGCCCTGGGTGACAGGGGCCCCGACAGCTCCTCCTCCACCTGTCAGAACACACAGCCCGAGTCCCTGGCTAGCGCCCTGGGTGACGGGGGCCCCGACAGCTCCTCCCTCCACCTGTCAGAACACACAGCCCCGAGTCCCTGGCTAGGGCCCTGGGTGACAGGGGCTGCGACAGCTCCTCCTCCACCTGTCAGAACACACAGCCCGAGTCCCTGGCTAGCGCCCTGGGTGACGGGGGCCCCGACAGCTCCTCCCTCCACCTGTCAGAACACACAGCCCGAGTCCCTGGCTAGGGCCCTGGGTGACGGGGGCCCCGACAGCTCCTACCTCCATGTGTCTTTCGAGCTCCTTGAGCAGCGTGGGGTACTTGTCGAGGCGCATGAAGGGTCTGCTGAGGCCGGTGGTCAACACGAGAATCCCCGGGCTGTTGGCACCTTTCATCTCCATGAACTCCCCCAGGTCCTCACTGGGCAGGGCGGAAGATGGAGCTCGGGTCAGGGCGAGTGGTCCTCACGGCTCTCTGACTTCCACTGAGGGGCCAGCACTCACAGCAGGCGACACTGTTCCGACTTGGGTTTTGAAGCCTACACACAACTTTGCTAAGCAAACATGAGCTGCTCTTCTGAAACGCCAAAGGAGACCCCCGGAGGGTCCCAGCTCTGCGCTCCCACGAGCAACAGCAGCTGTGCGTGTCGCGGGATCAGCAAGTCTGCGCAGTTCTGCTAGCGCCAGAGTGGGCCACGTCCCGAGCTGCCCAGACGGCCCCCAGAGGCCCTCCTGCAACCCCATCCAGGGCCCCAGCTTCTGCACACCCAGCAACGGCTCCCGACCTGGAGGCCGCGCAGAGCACCACAGGCCGGGAAGCAGCACGGTGGAGGCTTCACACCTCCCACACCACTCCGTCGTCACGTCGCGAGAGGAGAGGGGCAACACTGCACGTCCAGAGCCCCACCGAGGCGCGGCCTCCCCGCTCAGCACCCTGTCCCAGCGTCTCGGTCAGCCGAGTGTTCCCACAGGGGCCCTCCTCATCCCGCGGTTCCACGCCCGTCG
This sequence comes from Oryctolagus cuniculus, assembly GCF_964237555.1. Classification (NCBI taxonomy): domain Eukaryota; kingdom Metazoa; phylum Chordata; class Mammalia; order Lagomorpha; family Leporidae; genus Oryctolagus; species Oryctolagus cuniculus. Next base: position 2,039,224 of record NC_091440.1, read on the forward strand.
CCTCTGCCCTCACAGTTCCACAGGAACTGGGCTCACACCAACACGTCTGTGAGTGCTGCTCGCTACTGGACACTGACTTCACCTCTGCCGTGGGGCCCGGCCTGCCACCCTCACCCCCCGTGCATCACCTCCAGCCCTGCAACCATGCCAGCTGGGAGAGGGGCACGCCAGCCCAGGCACCTCGTGCCACGTTCTCCAAGCGTGAGCCCTCAGCACCTCGCCAGATCCTGAAGACCAGGACAACCCCTAGCACTTCACCACGTCCCGGGAGATCCGGGAGACCCTCTGGTCGCGCCACGTCACCTCCCAGGAGACAGGGCACCTCAGTCACCACGTCACACCCCGAGGGGCCAGGACCACCCCCTCGTCACCTGTCACCCCCTGGGAACCAGGGAGTGCCCTCAGCCATCAGTCCAGTGTCAGGACCCCCACGCCTCGACCCAAAAGGCTGGACTCAAATGACCCCCCCAGCAGCACCCTGAGCAAACCTCTTTTCCTAGCACAGAGGCTTTTCTGCAAACAGGAGGAGGTGTCTCTCAGAAAGCTACGAAGGGCGCTCTAAGAGACCACAAAGATCCTAACAGAAAACCTGAGAGGCCACACTCCGTTCAGGTTTCCAAAGGAGCCCGGGACAGCCCTGCCAGGCCACACCATGCCGGCTCCAGACCTACGAGGCCTTGGCGACCCCCGGGCACAGCAAACACTCACAGGCTCCCGGTGGTGTCGGGCTGAGTTCAGATGGTGACTCCTATAGCCCGACGCCCACCCTCCAACAACCGCACGAGGAGAGGAGCCGGGCGGGCACCTCGGTGGCTCCGCCCAGCCATCCACCCAGCCTCACGCCATGCCGCCTAGGCTTCGGAGGGCAGGAACACGCCGCCCGGCCAAACCACCTTAGAAACGTGCCGAAACCATGCCGCCTTGAAGGAAAGCAGCCTTCCGTGCCCTGAGCACGTCACACAGCTCAGACGCCACCCGGCACGCACAGGACTCACAGCCCCATCAGCCATCCACACCAGCAGCAGTCCTTCAGATCAGCGGACGTGCACACTCAGGTATCGGCCAAGCCAAGCACCGTCCTAGCTATAGACCAGCAGAAAATAGCCTGTCCTCAGTGTACACAAGGCAGCCTTCACAGCTACACATCAAAACATGGCCAACAAAACCACCCAACTCCTTCTGAGGGCTGGGGAGGGTACCGTAGGGTGTGTACACACCCATGTGTTTTGCAGGCAACACGCAACTCAACACCTTCAGTCTCCAATTTTTGTGCTTCCTAAGAACTGTGTTCAAGGTGGGCATCTGGCCAAGGGCAGGTGCTTGGTGTAGAGGTGACGTGTTGGTGTAGGGGTGTTGGTACAGTGTGTGGTGTAGAGGTGAGGTGCTGGTGTAGAGGTGAGGTGTTGGTGTAGAGGTGAGGTGCCGATGTAGAGGTGAGGTGTTGGTGTAGAGGTGAGGTGTGTGGTGTAGTGTGTGGTGTAGAGGTGAGGTGCCGATGTAGAGGTGAGGTGTGTGGTGTAGTGTGTGGTGCAGAGGTGAGGTGCTGGTGTAGAGGTGAGGTGTGTGGTCTAGAGGTGAGGTGTGCAGTCTAGAGGTGATGTGTGTGGTGTAGTGTGTGGTGTAGAGGTGAGGTGCTGGTGTAGAGGTGAGGTGTTGGTGTAGTGTGTGATATAGAGGTGAGGTGCTGGTGTAGACGTGAGGTGTGTGGTATAGAGGTGAGGTGTGTGGTACCGAGATGAGGTGTGTGGTGTAGAGGTGAGGTGTTGGTGTGGAGGTGAGGTGTGTGGTGTAGAGATGAGATGTGTGGTGTAGTGTGTGGTGTAGAGGTGAGGTGTTGGTGTAGAGGTGAGGTGTGTGGTGTAGTGTGTGGTGTAGAGGTGAGGTGCTGGTGTAGTGTGTGGTGTAGAGGTGAGGTGTGTGGTACCGAGATGAGGTGTGTGGTGTAGAGGTGAGGTGTTGGTGTGGAGGTGAGGTGTGTGGTGTAGAGGTGAGGTGCCGGTGTAGTGTGTGGTCTAGAGGTGAGGTGCCGGTGTGGAGGTGAGGTGTGTGGTGTAGTGTGTGGTGTAGAGGTGAGGTGTGGTGTAGTGTGTGGTGTAGAGGTGAGGTGCTGGTGCAGTGTGTGGTGTAGAGGTGAGGTGCTGGTGTAGTGTGTGGTGTAGAGATGAGGTGTGTGGTGTAGTGTGTGGTATAGAGGTGAGGTGCTGGTGTAGTGTGTGGTGTAGAGATGAGAGGTGTGTGGTGTAGTGTGTGGTGCAGAGGTGAGGTGCTGGTGTAGTGTGTGGTGTAGAGGTGAGGTGTGTGGTGTAGTGTGTGGTGTAGAGGTGAGGTGCTGGTGTGGAGGTGAGGTGTGTGGTGTAGAGGTGAGGTGCTGGTGTAGTGTGTGGTGTGGAGGTGAGGTGTGTGGTGTAGTGTGTGGTGTAGAGGTGAGGTGTGTGGTGTAGTGTGTGGTGTAGTGTGTGGTGTAGAGGTGAGGTGTGTGGTGTAGTGTGTGGTGTAGAGGTGAGGTGCCGGTGTAGTGTGTGGTGTAGAGGTGAGGTGCTGGTGTGGAGGTGAGGTGTGTGGTGTAGTGTGTGGTGTAGAGGTGAGGTGCTGGTGTAGTGTGTGGTGTGGAGGTGTAGTGTGTGGTGTAGAGGTGAGGTGTGTGGTGTAGTGTGTGGTGTAGAGGTGAGGTGCCGGTGTAGTGTGTGGTGTGGAGATGAGGTGCTGGTGTGGAGGTGAGGTGCCGGTGTAGTGTGTGGTCTAGAGGTGAGGTGCTGGCGTGGAGCTGAGGTGTGTGGTGTAGTGTGTGGTGTAGAGGTGAGGTGTGTGGTGTAGAGATGAGAGGTGTGTGGTGTAGTGTGTGGTGTGGAGGTGAAATGTGTGGCGTAGTGTGTGGTGTGGAGATGAGGTGTTGGTGTAGTGTGTGGTGTAGAGATGAGAGGTGTGTGGTGTAGTGTGTGGTGTGGAGGTGAGGTGTGTGGTGTAGAGATGAGAGGTGTGTGGTGTAGTGTGTGGTGTGGAGGTGAGGTGCCGGTGTAGTGTGTGGTCTAGAGGTGAGGTGCTGGCGTGGAGGTGAGGTGTGTGGTGTAGTGTGTGGTGTGGAGGTGAGGTGTGTGGTGTAGTGTGTGGTGTGGAGGTGAGGTGTGTGGTGTAGTGTGTGGTGTGGAGGTGAGGTGTGTGGTGTAGTGTGTGGTGTGGAGGTGAGGTGTGTGGTGTAGTGTGTGGTGTGGAGGTGAGGTGTGTGGTGTGGAGGTGAGGTGTGTGGTGTAGTGTGTGGTGTGGAGGTGAGGTGTGTGGTGTAGTGTGTGGTGTGGAGGTGAGGTGTGTGGTGTAGTGTGTGGTGTAGAGGTGAGGTGTGTGGTGTAGTGTGTGGTGTGGAGGTGAGGTGTGTGGTGTAGTGTGTGGTGTAGAGGTGAGGTGCCAGTGTAGTGTGTGGTGTAGAGGTGAGGTGTGTGGTGTAGTGTGTGGTGTAGAGATGAGGTGCTGGTGTAGTGTGTGGTGTAGAGGTGAGGTGCTGGTGTAGTGTGTGGTGTAGAGGTGTAGTGTGTGGTATAGAGGTGAGGTGCTGGTGTAGTGTGTGGTCTAGAGGTGAGGTGCTGGCGTGGAGCTGAGGTGTGTGGTGTAGTGTGTGGTGTAGAGGTGAGGTGCTGGTGTAGTGTGTGGTCTAGAGGTGTAGTGTGTGGTATAGAGGTGAGGTGCTGGTGTAGTGTGTGGTCTAGAGGTGAGGTGCTGGCGTGGAGGTGAGGTGTGTGGTGTAGTGTGTGGTGTAGAGGTGAGGTGCTGGTGTAGTGTGTGGTGTAGAGGTGAGGTGCCGGTGTGGAGGTGAGGTGTGTGGTGTAGTGTGTGGTGTAGAGATGAGGTGCTGGTGTAGTGTGTGGTGTAGAGGTGAGGTGCTGGTGTAGTGTGTGGTGTAGAGGTGAGGTGCCGGTGTGGAGGTGAGGTGTGTGGTGTAGTGTGTGGTGTAGAGATGAGGTGCTGGTGTAGTGTGTGGTGTAGAGGTGTAGTGTGTGGTGTAGAGATGAGAGGTGTGTGGTGTAGTGTGTGGTGTAGAGGTGAGGTGCCGGTGTAGTGTGTGGTGTAGAGGTGAGGTGCTGGCGTGGAGGTGAGGTGTGTGGTGTAGTGTGTGGTGTAGAGGTGAGGTGCCGGTGTAGTGTGTGGTGTAGAGGTGAGGTGCCGGTGTGGAGGTGAGGTGTGTGGTGTAGTGTGTGGTGTAGAGATGAGGTGCCGGTGTAGTGTGTGGTGTAGAGGTGAGGTGCCGGTGTGGAGGTGAGGTGTTTGGCGTAGAGGTGTTGGGTTAACGTGCCAGCACCCCACACTGAAGTCCTGGCTCCACTCCCAACCCCTGTTCCCTGCAGTGCAGACCCTGGAGGCAGGGGTGGTGGCTCAAGCCCTCGGGATTCCGTATCCCACATGGAAACCCGGCCTCAGTGCCCACATCCCGGCTCGGCCTGGCCCAGCCCCACTGCTGCAGGCGCCCAAGACGAAGCATGGCTGGCAGCTCGCTTTCACCTCCCAAATACGTGAATTACTAGAATGTTACAGCTGTTCTGTCAGGCCAGCCAGAGGACGGAGGTACGGACACAAGGCGAGCGCGCCAAGGCCTTGCCCTGAGCTGCGTCCGTGCACACCGTCGGCGCCTGAGCGCAGTCGCCCGCTCCTGCCTGCATCTCTAATCCTGAGCCCCTGCCTCGCTTAGCCCTGACGGGGGCTGGGAGACGGGCGGGCAGCGGGCAGAGCACTGCCGCCACCCCCCCTCCCCCACTGCTCTCCTCGCCTGGGTGACAGTGAGGGCTACGGACAGCTCTGGAAGGCAGAGGAGAGGGAACAGCGTCGGCTGACCCGCCCGGCCTGCTGCTCTGCGTGTGCCGCGGGGACCCCCACCCCACGAGGCCTGCCACCTGCACTGCCGTTGCCTGCAAAGCTGAGAGCAGAAGCCCACGCCGGTGCACCGGCACCCGTCCACAGGCACCGGAAGGCTGCCCACAGGCTCACGGCACCCACCTCCACAGACCCCCGGTGTCTCCCCAAATCATCCACTCCACCAACCCCTGACGCACGAGCGGAGTGAGCAGGACAGACTTCCATTCCACCGCATTTCTCTAAGTACTGACAAGTTATCAGGCAGCCATAAATTCAAACTCTGACACTAAAAATACATTTCAACTCCCTTAAATTAAATCTTGCAGGGCCTTTTCCACCAAGATAAAAAACCAAGGAAGAATCTATTCAGGTCACTGCTGATAGATCTGAGGGTTCATGTGGAACTTCCTAACTATGCTAACAGCAGAGAAAAATGAACAAAATTGAGTCATCCTCATCATGCCCCCAAAACACAATAAAATTAACAGCTTCAGCGAAATGTTTACAAGCAAAAGTAACTTCCCTTAATCTCCCACAAACTTCTTGACATGCCAGAACATGTACACACGTTAAGAAGAGAAACACAACTTGGTAAATCCTCCTGGATGCTGCTTCGTTCTGCAGCTTCACTTCAGTAGCATGATAAACAACACAGCGGCTGCAGCCTTGTTGGGCAAACAATGGCTCCTTCAGCTTCCCGTCTTTCCGTGCTAGCAACCGTCGGCGCTTACCGCCACGCACCAGGGCACAGCAGAGAAGCCTGCGAGACGGAGGGGCAGGGACAAGCAGAACGCGGCCTTCTCAGCGTGTGGGTCGCCCAGCACAGCAGCCGCCTCTGAAGAGCCAGTCAGGGACCTGAGCCGTGCACACCAGTCACCCTGCCCGCCCTGCACCGGATCCTCACTCGGACCACGGCGTCAGCAAGGCAAAGACCGACCGTGAGGCTGCAGCAAGGCTCTCACGCTGAACACGCTGCTCCGACATCGCCCCTCCTGTCACACCCCAACCCAAGACCCCCGCGCTCGTGGTATGGCCACTGGAAGACGACGCAGGGGAGCGGCAAGCACACGCACTGGGCATCCATGGGAACAAGCAGGGCCATGAAGACGCCGTCAGCCACAGGCACTCAGAGGCGCACGACGCCGACTTACACTTGGGAAGCGGGGCGCGCTCCATGGCCGGCAGAGTGGGCACTGTGGCGGCTCTCGGGCCTCAGGAGGGCACACAGGCACCGCATCCCGCTGCCTCGGTGCCTGCTGGCCCCAGCCAACTCCCCTCCCCGGTGCCTTCGCCTCCCAGAGTCAGCACCACAGCAGCTGCCCCGGGGCTGCTGTCCAGGGAGTGACCTCATCGCCACATCCACTCTGGGCAGGCCACGTGGGGCAGACACAAAGACCCATCTGTCCTTTTTTTTCCTGGTTATTTTGAGAAAATTCTGCGCTCCCCTTCCAGACAGGACACAAACAGTCATTAAGGTAACAGCAGAGCTGACACACGTTCGCATGAGCCTTTCTCCAGAGAGCCGGGGCCTTCAGAAACGGCAGCGCCCGCAGTCATCCCCAGGAGGGTGCTGGCTTCCACGCAGAAAAGGCTGGGACCCCTCCCTGGACAGTCCACGTCGCCTTCTTCCTACAAGCAGGCCCTAAAGAAAGCGGCCCACCACCCACACTGCGATGGGAGAAAGTGCAAACATTCTGCACTTTCCCGACTCAAGTCCCTCACCCCGGCTCAGTGACCGCTGGGGACTCTGCAGACAAGGGTTTGGCACTCGCACTGTGCGACGTCGAGTAACTCACAAACCCAGGAGCAGACGGCGCAGCCCGCAAGCAAGCGCTCAGGCCGGGATGCCGCCCGGCGCAGTGGAGCCCATCCCCGGGGTGCACGCCTCGGGACCTCCTCTCCGGAGACGCCGGGTGTCCTGATCCCATCTCTCACACTGGTCCACCTGGAGGGGCTGACCATAAAGGGAGGGAGGGGTCGTGAAAACCCAACGCTCTCCGACCTGTGTGCACTGAGGAACTTCCGGCTTCGTTCACAGGCAATTCACTCTGACCTGACTCCTCTCCCTGCACCGCGACTGGGACCTCGCAGACGCAGGGTAAGCCTGGAGGTGGTGGCGGCTCAGAGCAAGGGGTCGCGATCCTGCAGGCCCTGCTCCACAGCGCTAACCGGAGAGCAGCGTCGGCTGCCCACAAGGTTTTCATTGTTTTATTTTTAGTATTAATTAAAAATGTTAAAGACTGGCTGAAATCAAATATTTAAATTTAAAAGCATAATGGTGCTTACAGTTTTAAAAATTTTAATTTATTTGCAAAGCAAAACAGCTTCTGCTTAAAGGCTCACTCTCCAAACGCCTGCAATCGCTGGGCCCAAAGGCAAGAGCCCAGCAACCAATCCAGTCCCTATGTGAGCTGCAGAGCCAACGACCTGGTCATCACCCCACCCCCTGGTCTGCATTAGCAGGACACGGGAGCCAGGAGCTGTGGCAGAGAACTGAACCCAAGCCCTACAGTGGGGGAGCCGGGCATCTACACTGCCAGCCCACACACCTGCCCATCACCTATAGTGAGACCTGGACACCTGACCTCAGTCCTCACACCTGTCCATCACCTACAGTGAGACCTGGACACCTGACCTCAGTCCTCACACCTGCCCATCACCTAGTGTGAGACCTGGACACCTGACCTCAGTCCTCACACCTCTCCATCACCTAGTGTGAGACCTGGACACCTGACCTCAGTCCACACACCTGCCCGTCACCTACAGTGAGACCTGGACACCTGACCTCAGTCCTCACACCTGTCCATCACCTACAGTGAGACCTGGACACCTGACCTCAGTCCTCACACCTGCCCATCACCTACAGTGAGACCTGGACACCTGACCTCAGTCCTCACACCTGTCCATCACCTACAGTGAGACCTGGACACCTGACCTCAGTCCTCACACCTGCCCGTCCCCTACAGTGAGACCTGGACACCTGACCTCAGTCCTCACACCTGTCCATCACCTAGTGTGAGACCTGGACACCTGACCTCAGTCCTCACACCTGCCCGTCACCTACAGTGAGACCTGGACACCTGACCTCAGTCCTCACACCTGTCCATCACCTACAGTGAGACCTGGACACCTGACCTCAGTCCTCACACCTGCCCGTCACCTACAGTGAGACCTGGACACCTGACCTCAGTCCTCACACCTGTCCATCACCTACAGTGAGACCTGGACACCTGACCTCAGTCCTCACACCTGTCCATCACCTACAGTGAGACCTGGACACCTGACCTCAGTCCTCACACCTGCCCATCACCTAGTGTGAGACCTGGACACCTGACCTCAGTCCTCACACCTCTCCATCACCTAGTGTGAGACCTGGACACCTGACCTCAGTCCTCACACCTGCCCGTCACCTACAGTGAGACCTGGACACCTGACCTCAGTCCTCACACCTGTCCATCACCTAGTGTGAGACCTGGACACCTGACCTCAGTCCTCACACCTGTCCATCACCTAGTGTGAGACCTGGACACCTGACCTCAGTCCTCACACCTGTCCATCACCTACAGTGAGACCTGGACACCTGACCTCAGTCCTCACACCTGTCCATCACCTAGTGTGAGACCTGGACACCTGACCTCAGTCCTCACACCTGTCCATCACCTAGTGTGAGATCTGGACATCTGACCTTAGTCCACACACCTGTCCATCACCTACAGTGAGACCTGGACACCTGACCTCAGTCCTCACACCTGTCCGTCACCTACAGTGAGACCTGGACACCTGACCTCAGTCCTCACACCTGTCCATCACCTACAGTGAGACCTGGACACCTGACCTCAGTCCTCACACCTGTCCATCACCTAGTGTGAGACCTGGACACCTGACCTCAGTCCTCACACCTCTCCATCACCTAGTGTGAGACCTGGACACCTGACCTCAGTCCTCACACCTGCCCGTCACCTACAGTGAGACCTGGACACCTGACCTCAGTCCTCACACCTGTCCATCACCTACAGTGAGACCTGGACACCTGACCTCAGTCCTCACACCTGTCCATCACCTACAGTGAGACCTGGACACCTGACCTCAGTCCTCACACCTGTCCATCACCTACAGTGAGACCTGGACAACTGACCTCAGTCCTCACACCTGTCCATCACCTACAGTGAGACTTGGACACCTGACCTCAGTCCTCACACCTGTCCATCACCTACAGTGAGACCTGGACACCTGACCTCAGTCCTCACACCTGTCCATCACCTACAGTGAGACCTGGACACCTGACCTCAGTCCTCACACCTGTCCATCACCTACAGTGAGACCTGGACACCTGACCTCAGTCCTCACACCTGTCCATCACCTACTGTGAGACCTGGACACCTGACCTCAGTCCTCACACCTGTCCATCACCTACAGTGAGACCTGGACACCTGACCTCAGTCCTCACACCTGTCCATCACCTAGTGTGAGACCTGGACACCTGACCTCAGTCCTCACACCTGTCCATCACCTAGTGTGAGACCTGGACACCTGACCTCAGTCCTCACACCTCTCCATCACCTAGTGTGAGACCTGGACACCTGACCTCAGTCCTCACACCTGTCCATCACCTACAGTGAGACCTGGACACCTGACCTCAGTCCTCACACCTGCCCGTCCCCTACAGTGAGACCTGGACACCTGACCTCAGTCCTCACACCTGTCCATCACCTAGTGTGAGACCTGGACACCTGACCTCAGTCCTCACACCTGCCCGTCACCTACAGTGAGACCTGGACACCTGACCTCAGTCCTCACACCTGTCCATCACCTACAGTGAGACCTGGACACCTGACCTCAGTCCTCACACCTGTCCGTCACCTACAGTGAGACCTGGACACCTGACCTCAGTCCTCACACCTGTCCATCACCTACAGTGAGACCTGGACACCTGACCTCAGTCCTCACACCTGTCCATCACCTACAGTGAGACCTGGACACCTGACCTCAGTCCTCACACCTGCCCATCACCTAGTGTGAGACCTGGACACCTGACCTCAGTCCTCACACCTCTCCATCACCTAGTGTGAGACCTGGACACCTGACCTCAGTCCTCACACCTGCCCGTCACCTACAGTGAGACCTGGACACCTGACCTCAGTCCTCACACCTGTCCATCACCTACAGTGAGACCTGGACACCTGACCTCAGTCCTCACACCTGCCCGTCACCTACAGTGAGACCTGGACACCTGACCTCAGTCCTCACACCTGTCCATCACCTAGTGTGAGACCTGGACACCTGACCTCAGTCCTCACACCTGTCCATCACCTACAGTGAGACCTGGACACCTGACCTCAGTCCTCACACCTGTCCGTCACCTACAGTGAGACCTGGACACCTGACCTCAGTCCTCACACCTGTCCATCACCTACAGTGAGACCTGGACACCTGACCTCAGTCCTCACACCTGTCCATCACCTAGTGTGAGACCTGGACACCTGACCTCAGTCCTCACACCTCTCCATCACCTAGTGTGAGACCTGGACACCTGACCTCAGTCCTCACACCTGCCCGTCACCTACAGTGAGACCTGGACACCTGACCTCAGTCCTCACACCTGTCCATCACCTACAGTGAGACCTGGACACCTGACCTCAGTCCTCACACCTGTCCATCACCTAGTGTGAGACCTGGACACCTGACCTCAGTCCTCACACCTGTCCATCACCTACAGTGAGACCTGGACACCTGACCTCAGTCCTCACACCTGTCCATCACCTAGTGTGAGACCTGGACACACTACCTCAGTCCTCACACCTGCCCATCACCTACAGTGAGACCTGGACACCTGACCTCAGTCCTCACACCTGTCCATCACCTAGTGTGAGACCTGGACACACTACCTCAGTCCTCACACCTGCCCATCACCTACAGTGAGACCTGGACACCTGACCTCAGTCCTCACACCTGTCCATCACCTAGTGTGAGACCTGGACACCTGACCTCAGTCCACACACCTGTCCATCACCTAGTGTGAGACCTGGACACCTGACCTCAGTCCTCACACCTGTCCATCACCTAGTGTGAGACCTGGACACCTGACCTCAGTCCTCACACCTGTCCATCACCTAGTGTGAGACCTGGACACCTGACCTCAGTCCTCACACCTGTCCATCACCTAGTGTGAGACCTGGACACACTACCTCAGTCCTCACACCTGCCCATCACCTACAGTGAGACCTGGACACCTGACCTCAGTCCTCACACCTGTCCATCACCTAGTGTGAGACCTGGACACCTGACCTCAGTCCACACACCTGTCCATCACCTAGTGTGAGACCTGGACACCTGACCTCAGTCCTCACACCTGTCCATCACCTAGTGTGAGACCTGGACACCTGACCTCAGTCCTCACACCTGTCCGTCACCTACAGTGAGACCTGGACACCTGACCTCAATCCTCACACCTGTCCATCACCTAGTGTGAGACCTGGACACCTGACCTCAATCCTCACACCTGTCCGTCACCTACAGTGAGACCTGGACACCTGACCTCAATCCTCACACCTGTCCATCACCTAGTGTGAGACCTGGACACCTGACCTCAATCCTCACACCTGTCCATCACCTACAGTGAGACCTGGACACCTGACCTCAATCCTCACACCTGTCCATCACCTAGTGTGAGACCTGGACACCTGACCTCAGTCCTCATACCTCTCCATCACCTAGTGTGAGACCTGGACACCTGACCTCAGTCCTCACACCTGTCCATCACCTAGTGTGAGACCTGGACACCTGACCTCAGTCCTCACACCTGTCCATCACCTAGTGTGAGACCTGGACACCTGACCTCAGTCCTCACACCTGTCCATCACCTAGTGTGAGACCTGGACACCTGACCTCAGTCCACACACCTGTCCGTCACCTAGTGTGAGACCTGGACACCTGACCTCAGTCCTCACACCTGTCCGTCACCTAGTGTGAGACCTGGACACCTGACCTCAGTCCTCACACCTGTCCGTCACCTACAGTGAGACCTGGACACCTGACCTCAGTCCTCACACCTGTCCATCACCTAGTGTGAGACCTGGACACACTACCTCAGTCCTCACACCTGTGCATCACCTACAGTGAGACCTGGACACCTGACCTCAGTCCTCACACCTGCCCATCACCTAGTGTGAGACCTGGACACCTGACCTCAGTCCTCACACCTGTGCATCACCTACAGTGAGACCTGGACACCTGACCTCAGTCCTCACACCTGCCCATCACCTAGTGTGAGACCTGGACACCTGACCTCAGTCCTCACACCTGTCCGTCACCTACAGTGAGACCTGGACACCTGACCTCAGTCCTCACACCTGTCCATCACCTAGTGTGAGACCTGGACACCTGACCTCAGTCCTCACACCTGTCCATCACCTAGTGTGAGACCTGGACACCTGACCTCAGTCCTCACACCTGTCCATCACCTAGTGTGAGACCTGGACACCTGACCTCAGTCCACACACCTGCCCATCACCTAGTGTGAGACCTGGACACCTGACCTCAGTCCTCACACCTGTCCATCACCTAGTGTGAGACCTGGACACCTGACCTCAGTCCTCACACCTGCCCATCACCTAGTGTGAGACCTGGACACCTGACCTCAGTCCGCACACCTGTCCATCACCTAGTGTGAGACCTGGACACCTGACCTCAGTCCTCACACCTGCCCGTCACCTACAGTGAGACCTGGACACCTGACCTCAGTCCTCACACCTGTCCATCACCTACAGTGAGACCTGGACACCTGACCTCAGTCCTCACACCTGCCCATCACCTAGTGTGAGACCTGGACACCTGACCTCAGTCCTCACACCTCTCCATCACCTAGTGTGAGACCTGGACACCTGACCTCAGTCCTCACACCTGCCCGTCACCTACAGTGAGACCTGGACACCTGACCTCAGTCCTCACACCTGCCCATCACCTAGTGTGAGACCTGGACACCTGACCTCAGTCCTCACACCTGCCCGTCACCTACAGTGAGACCTGGACACCTGACCTCAGTCCTCACACCTGTCCATCACCTAGTGTGAGATCTGGACATCTGACCTCAGTCCACACACCTGTCCATCACCTACAGTGAGACCTGGACACCTGACCTCAGTCCTCACACCTGTCCGTCACCTACAGTGAGACCTGGACACCTGACCTCAGTCCTCACACCTGTCCATCACCTACAGTGAGACCTGGACACCTGACCTCAGTCCTCACACCTGTCCATCACCTAGTGTGAGACCTGGACACCTGACCTCAGTCCTCACACCTCTCCATCACCTAGTGTGAGACCTGGACACCTGACCTCAGTCCTCACACCTGCCCGTCACCTACAGTGAGACCTGGACACCTGACCTCAGTCCTCACACCTGTCCATCACCTACAGTGAGACCTGGACACCTGACCTCAGTCCTCACACCTGTCCATCACCTACAGTGAGACCTGGACACCTGACCTCAGTCCTCACACCTGTCCATCACCTACAGTGAGACTTGGACACCTGACCTCAGTCCTCACACCTGTCCATCACCTAGTGTGAGACCTGGACACCTGACCTCAGTCCTCACACCTGTCCATCACCTAGTGTGAGACCTGGACACCTGACCTCAGTCCTCACACCTGTCCATCACCTACAGTGAGACCTGGACACCTGACCTCAGTCCTCACACCTGTCCATCACCTACAGTGAGACCTGGACACCTGACCTCAGTCCTCACACCTGTCCATCACCTAGTGTGAGACCTGGACACCTGACCTCAGTCCTCACACCTCTCCATCACCTAGTGTGAGACCTGGACACCTGACCTCAGTCCTCACACCTGTCCATCACCTACAGTGAGACCTGGACACCTGACCTCAGTCCTCACACCTGCCCGTCCCCTACAGTGAGACCTGGACACCTGACCTCAGTCCTCACACCTGTCCATCACCTAGTGTGAGACCTGGACACCTGACCTCAGTCCTCACACCTGCCCGTCACCTACAGTGAGACCTGGACACCTGACCTCAGTCCTCACACCTGTCCATCACCTACAGTGAGACCTGGACACCTGACCTCAGTCCTCACACCTGCCCGTCACCTACAGTGAGACCTGGACACCTGACCTCAGTCCTCACACCTGTCCATCACCTACAGTGAGACCTGGACACCTGACCTCAGTCCTCACACCTGTCCATCACCTACAGTGAGACCTGGACACCTGACCTCAATCCTCACACCTGCCCATCACCTAGTGTGAGACCTGGACACCTGACCTCAGTCCTCACACCTCTCCATCACCTAGTGTGAGACCTGGACACCTGACCTCAGTCCTCACACCTGCCCGTCACCTACAGTGAGACCTGGACACCTGACCTCAGTCCTCACACCTGTCCATCACCTAGTGTGAGACCTGGACACCTGACCTCAGTCCTCACACCTGTCCATCACCTAGTGTGAGACCTGGACACCTGACCTCAGTCCTCACACCTCTCCATCACCTAGTGTGAGACCTGGACACCTGACCTCAGTCCTCACACCTGCCCGTCACCTACAGTGAGACCTGGACACCTGACCTCAGTCCTCACACCTGTCCATCACCTAGTGTGAGATCTGGACATCTGACCTCAGTCCACACACCTGTCCGTCACCTACAGTGAGACCTGGACACCTGACCTCAGTCCTCACACCTGTCCGTCACCTACAGTGAGACCTGGACACCTGACCTCAGTCCTCACACCTGTCCATCACCTACAGTGAGACCTGGACACCTGACCTCAGTCCTCACACCTGTCCATCACCTAGTGTGAGACCTGGACACCTGACCTCAGTCCTCACACCTCTCCATCACCTAGTGTGAGACCTGGACACCTGACCTCAGTCCTCACACCTGCCCGTCACCTACAGTGAGACCTGGACACCTGACCTCAGTCCTCACACCTGTCCATCACCTAGTGTGAGATCTGGACATCTGACCTCAGTCCACACACCTGTCCATCACCTACAGTGAGACCTGGACACCTGACCTCAGTCCTCACACCTGTCCGTCACCTACAGTGAGACCTGGACACCTGACCTCAGTCCTCACACCTGTCCATCACCTACAGTGAGACCTGGACACCTGACCTCAGTCCTCACACCTGTCCATCACCTACAGTGAGACCTGGACACCTGACCTCAGTCCTCACACCTGTCCATCACCTACAGTGAGACCTGGACACCTGACCTCAGTCCTCACACCTGTCCATCACCTAGTGTGAGACCTGGACACCTGACCTCAGTCCTCACACCTGTCCATCACCTAGTGTGAGACCTGGACACCTGACCTCAGTCCTCACACCTGTCCATCACCTACAGTGAGACCTGGACACCTGACCTCAGTCCTCACACCTGTCCATCACCTAGTGTGAGACCTGGACACCTGACCTCAGTCCTCACACCTGTCCATCACCTAGTGTGAGACCTGGACACCTGACCTCAGTCCTCACACCTGTCCATCACCTAGTGTGAGACCTGGACACCTGACCTCAGTCCTCACACCTGTCCATCACCTAGTGTGAGACCTGGACACACTACCTCAGTCCTCACACATGCCCATCACCTACAGTGAGACCTGGACACCTGACCTCAGTCCTCACACCTGTCCGTCACCTACAGTGAGACCTGGACACCTGACCTCAGTCCTCACACCTGTCCATCACCTACAGTGAGACCTGGACACCTGACCTCAGTCCTCACACCTGTCCGTCACCTACAGTGAGACCTGGACACCTGACCTCAGTCCTCACACCTGTCCATCACCTACAGTGAGACCTGGACACCTGACCTCAGTCCTCACACCTGTCCATCACCTACAGTGAGACCTGGACACCTGACCTCAGTCCTCACACCTGCCCATCACCTAGTGTGAGACCTGGACACCTGACCTCAGTCCTCACACCTGTCCATCACCTAGTGTGAGACCTGGACACCTGACCTCAGTCCTCACACCTGTCCGTCACCTACAGTGAGACCTGGACACCTGACCTCAATCCTCACACCTGTCCATCACCTAGTGTGAGACCTGGACACCTGACCTCAATCCTCACACCTGTCCGTCACCTACAGTGAGACCTGGACACCTGACCTCAATCCTCACACCTGTCCATCACCTAGTGTGAGACCTGGACACCTGACCTCAATCCTCACACCTGTCCATCACCTACAGTGAGACCTGGACACCTGACCTCAATCCTCACACCTGTCCATCACCTAGTGTGAGACCTGGACACCTGACCTCAGTCCTCACACCTCTCCATCACCTAGTGTGAGACCTGGACACCTGACCTCAGTCCTCACACCTGTCCATCACCTAGTGTGAGACCTGGACACCTGACCTCAGTCCTCACACCTGTCCATCACCTAGTGTGAGACCTGGACACCTGACCTCAGTCCTCACACCTGTCCATCACCTAGTGTGAGACCTGGACATCTGACCTCAGTCCACACACCTGTCCATCACCTAGTGTGAGACCTGAACACCTGACCTCAGTCCTCACACCTGTCCGTCACCTAGTGTGAGTTCTGGACACCTGACCTCAGTCCTCACACCTGCCCGTCACCTACAGTGAGACCTGGACACCGGACCTCAGTCCTCACACCTGTCCATCACCTACAGTGAGACCTGGACACCTGACCTCAGTCCTCACACCTGTCCGTCACCTACAGTGAGACCTGGACACCTGACCTCAGTCCTCACACCTGTCCATCACCTAGTGTGAGACCTGGACACACTACCTCAGTCCTCACACCTGTGCATCACCTACAGTGAGACCTGGACACCTGACCTCAGTCCTCACACCTGCCCATCACCTAGTGTGAGACCTGGACACCTGACCTCAGTCCTCACACCTGTCCATCACCTAGTGTGAGACCTGGACACCTGACCTCAGTCCTCACACCTGCCCATCACCTACAGTGAGACCTGGACACCTGACCTCAGTCCTCACACCTGTCCGTCACCTACAGTGAGACCTGGACACCTGACCTCAGTCCTCACACCTGTCCATCACCTAGTGTGAGACCTGGACACCTGACCTCAGTCCTCACACCTGTCCATCACCTAGTGTGAGACCTGGACACCTGACCTCAGTCCACACACCTGTCCATCACCTAGTGTGAGATCTGGACACCTGACCTCAGTCCTCACACCTGTCCATCACCTAGTGTGAGACCTGGACACCTGACCTCAGTCCTCACACCTGCCCATCACCTAGTGTGAGACCTGGACACCTGACCTCAGTCCGCACACCTGTCCATCACCTAGTGTGAGACCTGGACACCTGACCTCAGTCCTCACACCTGCCCGTCACCTACAGTGAGACCTGGACACCTGACCTCAGTCCTCACACCTGTCCATCACCTACAGTGAGACCTGGACACCTGACCTCAGTCCTCACACCTGCCCATCACCTAGTGTGAGACCTGGACACCTGACCTCAGTCCTCACACCTCTCCATCACCTAGTGTGAGACCTGGACACCTGACCTCAGTCCTCACACCTGCCCGTCACCTACAGTGAGACCTGGACACCTGACCTCAGTCCTCACACCTGTCCATCACCTAGTGTGAGACATGGACACCTGACCTCAGTCCTCACACCTGTCCATCACCTAGTGTGAGACCTGGACACCTGACCTCAGTCCTCACACCTCTCCATCACCTAGTGTGAGACCTGGACACCTGACCTCAGTCCTCACACCTGCCCGTCACCTACAGTGAGACCTGGACACCTGACCTCAGTCCTCACACCTGTCCATCACCTAGTGTGAGATCTGGACATCTGACCTCAGTCCACACACCTGTCCATCACCTACAGTGAGACCTGGACACCTGACCTCAGTCCTCACACCTGTCCGTCACCTACAGTGAGACCTGGACACCTGACCTCAGTCCTCACACCTGTCCATCACCTACAGTGAGACCTGGACACCTGACCTCAGTCCTCACACCTGTCCATCACCTAGTGTGAGACCTGGACACCTGACCTCAGTCCTCACACCTCTCCATCACCTAGTGTGAGACCTGGACACCTGACCTCAGTCCTCACACCTGCCCGTCACCTACAGTGAGACCTGGACACCTGACCTCAGTCCTCACACCTGTCCATCACCTACAGTGAGACCTGGACACCTGACCTCAGTCCTCACACCTGTCCATCACCTACAGTGAGACCTGGACACCTGACCTCAGTCCTCACACCTGTCCATCACCTACAGTGAGACTTGGACACCTGACCTCAGTCCTCACACCTGTCCATCACCTAGTGTGAGACCTGGACACCTGACCTCAGTCCTCACACCTGTCCATCACCTAGTGTGAGACCTGGACACCTGACCTCAGTCCTCACACCTGTCCATCACCTACAGTGAGACCTGGACACCTGACCTCAGTCCTCACACCTGTCCATCACCTACAGTGAGACCTGGACACCTGACCTCAGTCCTCACACCTGTCCATCACCTAGTGTGAGACCTGGACACCTGACCTCAGTCCTCACACCTCTCCATCACCTAGTGTGAGACCTGGACACCTGACCTCAGTCCTCACACCTGTCCATCACCTACAGTGAGACCTGGACACCTGAGCTCAGTCCTCACACCTGCCCGTCCCCTACAGTGAGACCTGGACACCTGACCTCAGTCCTCACACCTGTCCATCACCTAGTGTGAGACCTGGACACCTGACCTCAGTCCTCACACCTGCCCGTCACCTACAGTGAGACCTGGACACCTGACCTCAGTCCTCACACCTGTCCATCACCTACAGTGAGACCTGGACACCTGACCTCAGTCCTCACACCTGCCCGTCACCTACAGTGAGACCTGGACACCTGACCTCAGTCCTCACACCTGTCCATCACCTACAGTGAGACCTGGACACCTGACCTCAGTCCTCACACCTGTCCATCACCTACAGTGAGACCTGGACACCTGACCTCAGTCCTCACACCTGCCCATCACCTAGTGTGAGACCTGGACACCTGACCTCAGTCCTCACACCTCTCCATCACCTAGTGTGAGACCTGGACACCTGACCTCAGTCCTCACACCTGCCCGTCACCTACAGTGAGACCTGGACACCTGACCTCAGTCCTCACACCTGTCCATCACCTAGTGTGAGACCTGGACACCTGACCTCAGTCCTCACACCTGTCCATCACCTAGTGTGAGACCTGGACACCTGACCTCAGTCCTCACACCTCTCCATCACCTAGTGTGAGACCTGGACACCTGACCTCAGTCCTCACACCTGCCCGTCACCTACAGTGAGACCTGGACACCTGACCTCAGTCCTCACACCTGTCCATCACCTAGTGTGAGATCTGGACATCTGACCTCAGTCCACACACCTGTCCATCACCTACAGTGAGACCTGGACACCTGACCTCAGTCCTCACACCTGTCCGTCACCTACAGTGAGACCTGGACACCTGACCTCAGTCCTCACACCTGTCCATCACCTACAGTGAGACCTGGACACCTGACCTCAGTCCTCACACCTGTCCATCACCTAGTGTGAGACCTGGACACCTGACCTCAGTCCTCACACCTCTCCATCACCTAGTGTGAGACCTGGACACCTGACCTCAGTCCTCACACCTGCCCGTCACCTACAGTGAGACCTGGACACCTGACCTCAGTCCTCACACCTGTCCATCACCTACAGTGAGACCTGGACACCTGACCTCAGTCCTCACACCTGTCCATCACCTACAGTGAGACCTGGACACCTGACCTCAGTCCTCACACCTGTCCATCACCTACAGTGAGACCTGGACACCTGACCTCAGTCCTCACACCTGTCCATCACCTACAGTGAGACCTGGACACCTGACCTCAGTCCTCACACCTGTCCATCACCTAGTGTGAGACCTGGACACCTGACCTCAGTCCTCACACCTGTCCATCACCTAGTGTGAGACCTGGACACCTGACCTCAGTCCTCACACCTGTCCATCACCTACAGTGAGACCTGGACACCTGACCTCAGTCCTCACACCTGTCCATCACCTAGTGTGAGACCTGGACACCTGACCTCAGTCCTCACACCTGTCCATCACCTAGTGTGAGACCTGGACACCTGACCTCAGTCCTCACACCTGTCCATCACCTAGTGTGAGACCTGGACACCTGACCTCAGTCCTCACACCTGTCCATCACCTAGTGTGAGACCTGGACACACTACCTCAGTCCTCACACCTGCCCATCACCTACAGTGAGACCTGGACACCTGACCTCAGTCCTCACACCTGTCCATCACCTAGTGTGAGACCTGGACACCTGACCTCAGTCCACACACCTGTCCATCACCTAGTGTGAGACCTGGACACCTGACCTCAGTCCTCACACCTGTCCATCACCTAGTGTGAGACCTGGACACCTGACCTCAGTCCTCACACCTGCCCATCACCTAGTGTGAGACCTGGACACCTGACCTCAGTCCGCACACCTGTCCATCACCTACAGTGAGACCTGGACACCTGACCTCAGTCCTCACACCTGCCCATCACCTAGTGTGAGACCTGGACACCTGACCTCAGTCCTCACACCTGTCCATCACCTAGTGTGAGACCTGGACACCTGACCTCAGTCCACACACCTGTGCATCACCTAGTGTGAGACCTGGACACCTGACCTCAGTCCTCACACCTGTCCATCACCTAGTGTGAGACCTGGACACCTGACCTCAGTCCTCACACCTGTCCGTCACCTACAGTGAGACCTGGAGACCTGACCTCAATCCTCACACCTGTCCATCACCTAGTGTGAGACCTGGACACCTGACCTCAATCCTCACACCTGTCCATCACCTACAGTGAGACCTGGACACCTGACCTCAATCCTCACACCTGTCCATCACCTAGTGTGAGACCTGGACACCTGACCTCAGTCCTCATACCTCTCCATCACCTAGTGTGAGACCTGGACACCTGACCTCAGTCCTCACACCTGTCCATCACCTAGTGTGAGACCTGGACACCTGACCTCAGTCCTCACACCTGTCCATCACCTAGTGTGAGACCTGGACACCTGACCTCAGTCCACACACCTGTCCATCACCTAGTGTGAGACCTGAACACCTGACCTCAGTCCTCACACCTGTCCATCACCTAGTGTGAGATCTGGACACCTGACCTCAGTCCTCACACCTGCCCGTCACCTACAGTGAGACCTGGACACCGGACCTCAGTCCTCACACCTGTCCATCACCTACAGTGAGACCTGGACACCTGACCTCAGTCCTCACACCTGTCCGTCACCTACAGTGAGACCTGGACACCTGACCTCAGTCCTCACACCTGTCCATCACCTAGTGTGAGACCTGGACACACTACCTCAGTCCTCACACCTGTGCATCACCTACAGTGAGACCTGGACACCTGACCTCAGTCCTCACACCTGTCCATCACCTAGTGTGAGACCTGGACACCTGACCTCAGTCCTCACACCTGTCCATCACCTAGAGTGAGACCTGGACACACTACCTCAGTCCTCACACCTGTCCATCACCTACAGTGAGACCTGGACACCTGACCTCAGTCCTCACACCTGTCCGTCACCTAGTGTGAGACCTGGACACCTGACCTCAGTCCTCACACCTGTCCATCACCTACAGTGAGACCTGGACACCTGACCTCAGTCCTCACACCTGTCCATCACCTAGTGTGAGACCTGGACACCTGACCTCAGTCCTCACACCTGTCCATCACCTACAGTGAGACCTGGACACCTGACCTCAGTCCTCACACCTGTCCATCACCTAGTGTGAGACCTGGACACCTGACCTCAGTCCTCACACCTGTCCATCACCTACAGTGAGACCTGGACACCTGACCTCAGTCCTCACACCTGTCCATCACCTAGTGTGAGACCTGGACACCTGACCTCAGTCCGCACACCTGTCCATCACCTACAGTGAGACCTGGACACCTGACCTCAGTCCTCACACCTGTCCATCACCTAGTGTGAGACCTGGACACCTGACCTCAGTCCTCACACCTGTCCATCACCTAGTGTGAGACCTGGACACCTGACCTCAGTCCTCACACCTGCCCGTCACCTACAGTGAGACCTGGACACCTGACCTCAGTCCTCACACCTGTCCGTCACCTACAGTGAGACCTGGACACCTGACCTCAGTCCTCACACCTGCCCATCACCTAGTGTGAGACCTGGACACCTGACCTCAGTCCTCACACCTGTCCATCACCTAGTGTGAGACCTGGACACCTGACCTCAGTCCACACACCTGTCCATCACCTAGTGTGAGACCTGGACACCTGACCTCAGTCCTCACACCTGCCCATCACCTAGTGTGAGACCTGGACACCTGACCTCAGTCCTCACACCTGTCCATCACCTAGTGTGAGACCTGGACACCTGACCTCAGTCCTCACACCTGCCCATCACCTACAGTGAGACCTGGACACCTGACCTCAGTCCTCACACCTGTCCGTCACCTACAGTGAGACCTGGACACCTGACCTCAGTCCTCACACCTGTCCATCACCTAGTGTGAGACCTGGACACCTGACCTCAGTCCTCACACCTGTCCATCACCTAGTGTGAGACCTGGACACCTGACCTCAGTCCACACACCTGTCCATCACCTAGTGTGAGACCTGGACACCTGACCTCAGTCCTCACACCTGTCCATCACCTAGTGTGAGACCTGGACACCTGACCTCAGTCCTCACACCTGCCCATCACCTAGTGTGAGACCTGGACACCTGACCTCAGTCCGCACACCTGTCCATCACCTACAGTGAGACCTGGACACCTGACCTCAGTCCTCACACCTGCCCGTCACCTACAGTGAGACCTGGACACCTGACCTCAGTCCTCACACCTGTCCATCACCTACAGTGAGACCTGGACACCTGACCTCAGTCCTCACACCTGTCCATCACCTAGTGTGAGACCTGGACATCTGACCTCAGTCCACACACCTGCCCGTCACCTACAGTGAGACCTGGACACCTGACCTCAGTCCTCACACCTGTCCATCACCTACAGTGAGACCTGGACACCTGACCTCAGTCCTCACACCTGTCCATCACCTAGTGTGAGACCTGGACACCTGACCTCAGTCCTCACACCTGTCCATCACCTAGAGTGAGACCTGGACACCTGACCTCAGTCCTCACACCTGTCCATCACCTAGTGTGAGACCTGGACACCTGACCTCAGTCCTCTCACCTGTCCATCACCTAGAGTGAGACCTGGACACCTGACCTCAGTCCTCACACCTGTCCATCACCTAGTGTGAGACCTGGACACCTGACCTCAGTCCTCACACCTGTCCATCACCTAGAGTGAGACCTGAACACCTGACCTCAGTCCTCACACCTGCCCGTCACCTACAGTGAGACCTGGACACCTGACCTCAGTCCTCACACCTGTCCATCACCTACAGTGAGACCTGAACACCTGACCTCAGTCCTCACACCTGCCCGTCACCTACAGTGAGACCTGGACACCTGACCTCAGTCCTCACACCTGTCCATCACCTACAGTGAGACCTGGACACCTGACCTCAGTCCTCACACCTGCCCGTCACCTAGAGTGAGACCTGGACACCTGACCTCAGTCCTCACACCTGTCCATCACCTAGTGTGAGACCTGGACACCTGACCTCAGTCCGCACACCTGTCCATCACCTACAGTGAGACCTGGACACCTGACCTCAGTCCTCACACCTGTCCATCACCTAGTGTGAGACCTGGACACCTGACCTCAGTCCTCACACCTGACCATCACCTACAGTGAGACCTGGACACCTGACCTCAGTCCTCACACCTGCCCGTCACCTACAGTGAGACCTGGACACCTGACCTCAGTCCTCACACCTGTCCATCACCTACAGTGAGACCTGGACACCTGACCTCAGTCCTCACACCTGTCCATCACCTAGTGTGAGACCTGGACATCTGACCTCAGTCCACACACCTGTCCATCACCTACAGTGAGACCTGGACACCTGACCTCAGTCCTCACACCTGTCCATCACCTACAGTGAGACCTGGACACCTGACCTCAGTCCTCACACCTGCCCATCACCTAGTGTGAGACCTGGACACCTGACCTCAGTCCTCACACCTGTCCATCACCTAGTGTGAGACCTGGACACCTGACCTCAGTCCTCACACCTGCCCATCACCTACAGTGAGACCTGGACACCTGACCTCAGTCCTCACACCTGTCCGTCACCTACAGTGAGACCTGGACACCTGACCTCAGTCCTCACACCTGTCCATCACCTAGTGTGAGACCTGGACACCTGACCTCAGTCCTCACACCTGTCCATCACCTAGTGTGAGACCTGGACACCTGACCTCAGTCCACACACCTGTCCATCACCTAGTGTGAGACCTGGACACCTGACCTCAGTCCTCACACCTGTCCATCACCTAGTGTGAGACCTGGACACCTGACCTCAGTCCTCACACCTGCCCATCACCTAGTGTGAGACCTGGACACCTGACCTCAGTCCGCACACCTGTCCATCACCTACAGTGAGACCTGGACACCTGACCTCAGTCCTCACACCTGCCCGTCACCTACAGTGAGACCTGGACACCTGACCTCAGTCCTCACACCTGTCCATCACCTACAGTGAGACCTGGACACCTGACCTCAGTCCTCACACCTGTCCATCACCTAGTGTGAGACCTGGACATCTGACCTCAGTCCACACACCTGCCCGTCACCTACAGTGAGACCTGGACACCTGACCTCAGTCCTCACACCTGTCCATCACCTACAGTGAGACCTGGACACCTGACCTCAGTCCTCACACCTGTCCATCACCTAGTGTGAGACCTGGACACCTGACCTCAGTCCTCACACCTGTCCATCACCTAGAGTGAGACCTGGACACCTGACCTCAGTCCTCACACCTGTCCATCACCTAGTGTGAGACCTGGACACCTGACCTCAGTCCTCTCACCTGTCCATCACCTAGAGTGAGACCTGGACACCTGACCTCAGTCCTCACACCTGTCCATCACCTAGTGTGAGACCTGGACACCTGACCTCAGTCCTCACACCTGTCCATCACCTAGAGTGAGACCTGGACACCTGACCTCAGTCCTCACACCTGTCCATCACCTAGTGTGAGACCTGGACACCTGACCTCAGTCCTCACACCTGTCCATCACCTAGAGTGAGACCTGAACACCTGACCTCAGTCCTCACACCTGTCCATCACCTAGTGTGAGACCTGGACACCTGACCTCAGTCCACACACCTGTCCATCACCTACAGTGAGACCTGGACACCTGACCTCAGTCCTCACACCTGTCCATCACCTACAGTGAGACCTGGACACCTGACCTCAGTCCTCTCACCTGTCCATTACCTACAGTGAGACCTGGACACCTGACCTCAGTCCTCACACCTGTCCATCACCTAGTGTGAGACCTGGACACCTGACCTCAGTCCTCACACCTGCCCGTCACCTACAGTGAGACCTGGACACCTGACCTCAGTCCTCACACCTGTCCATCACCTACAGTGAGACCTGAACACCTGACCTCAGTCCTCACACCTGTCCATCACCTACAGTGACCTGGACACCTGACCTCAGTCCTCACACCTGTCCATCACCTAGTGTGAGACCTGGACACCTGACCTCAGTCCACACACCTGCCCATCACCTAGTGTGAGATCTGGACACCTGACCTCAGTCCTCACACCTGTCCATCACCTACAGTGAGACCTGGACACCTGACCTCAGTCCACACACCTGCCCATCACCTAGTGTGAGACCTGGACACCTGACCTCAGTCCTCACACGTGCCCATCACCTAGTGTGAGACCTGAACACCTGACCTCAGTCCTCACACCTGTCCATCACCTAGTGTGAGACCTGGACACCTGACCTCAGTCCTCACACCTGCCCGTCACCTACAGTGAGACCTGGACACCTGACCTCAGTCCTCACACCTGTCCATCACCTAGTGTGAGACCTGGACACCTGACCTCAGTCCACACACCTGTCCATCACCTACAGTGAGACCTGGACACCTGACCTCAGTCCTCACACCTGCCCATCACCTAGTGTGAGACCTGGACACCTGACCTCAGTCCTCACACCTGTCCATCACCTACAGTGAGACCTGGACACCTGACCTCAGTCCTCACACCTGTCCATCACCTAGTGTGAGACCTGGACACCTGACCTCAGTCCTCACACCTGCCCATCACCTAGTGTGAGACCTGGACACCTGACCTCAGTCCTCACACCTGCCCATCACCTAGTGTGAGACCTGGGCATCTCCATTTGCAGCCTTAATATTTTTTGAACTGCTCTTCCCAGGAGAAACTACCTAATTTTTTCTGAACCAATAATAATATTGTGCCTTTATTAGCACTTGAGACTGAGACGCCTACGCCCTCCCATCCACGTGCCCATTCACACCAAAGCAACCCCACGCTCCACTGGGTAGCCAGGAGACACAGCCCGGGAACCGAGGCACCTGGCCACGCCCTCCTCCAGTCCACAGGACACGCACCTGTCTTCCCAACAAGCAAGGCGTCTGCGTTCTCTTCCCTGCTTGAATCGTGCTTGGGGGAAAGCTGAAGCTGCTGGTCTCCAGTTTCGAACACCCACTCCCGACTCGGAACAGGAAGCGTGCTCTAACTCAGCCTCCTGAGCCACCGGACTGGAGACTGCGGCGGCCGCCACGCGGCTGCGGCCGCGTCACCCGGTCACCGACGGCTCCTTCCGCGGGCTCCAGGCTAGCAGGAGCCTTCACGGAAGAGCCCCTCCCCTTACACGCACGAAGCACAATTCCCACACGTTAGCCGCGTTTCTGAAGCCGCGATTCTGCGGGCTAGCCACAGTGCGAGTTGTCGTTCGGAACACGATGCCGGGCTCCATGCGGCGTGTGGGGACGCACCTGTGCTCCGTGAGGACGCTCACTGCCGACGGGTGATTGGCACAATAGGCGAGGTACAAGGTCTTCATCTGGGGCATCAGGGTGAGGAAGCAGCCTCCAACTCTCTGCTGAGCCTCAGGCAACCTGGAGACACAGGACACAGGCAACGGGAATGGCGTCAGCATCAGACCCAAGGAACGCTGCTCTGTGAGCACAGGCGCACACCTGCTCCCCTGGGAAGCTGGCAGGAGCAGGGGCTCCTGGCAAGCAGCCCTGGCATCCATCCTCCCGTGAGCACCAGCGATGCCCGAAGTTCCAGCCCACCTGCGAGGAGCGGAGACTCCAGGCGCCCCCAAGCCTGAGGACGGGCAGGGTGAGGGGAAGGGCAGTCGGAGCTTGCTTTCAGAAGGGCCAGGCCGCTGGGCTTCTCCCATGACTGACATCACCAGCAGCCCACAGGAGAGGCCTGCGGCCCAGAGGAAGGCACGAGGGCTCAGAGCCGCAGCCACGCTTCACAGACAGGAAAGCAGGTGCACCGGGCAGAGGGACATACAGCTGCCACCCGGCAAGTCCCAAACCTGTGCTCCAAGGCCTCCTCCCGGGGGCACAGCAGGGGAGCCTCCAGGGTCACATGCACACGTGCGCGCGCATGCGCACACACACACACACGAGCCTCTCGAAGCTGTGCT
The DNA here is from genome assembly GCF_964237555.1 of Oryctolagus cuniculus. Taxonomy (NCBI): domain Eukaryota; kingdom Metazoa; phylum Chordata; class Mammalia; order Lagomorpha; family Leporidae; genus Oryctolagus; species Oryctolagus cuniculus. Next base: position 2,066,684 of record NC_091440.1, read on the forward strand.
CCAAGGCCTGCCAGGCCTCTTCGCAGGGGCAGGGGAGCCCCAGCTCAGCCCGACCCCAGACCGCACAGCATTGGCCCCAGGGTGTCTCTCTCTCTCTCCCTCTCTCCCTCTCTCTCTCTCAGACACACACACACACACAGAGCTTCTCGAAGCTGTGCTCCAAGGCCTGCCAGGCCTCTTCCCAGGGGCAGGGGAGCCCCAGCTCAGCCCGACCCCAGACCGCACAGCACTGGCCCCAGGGTCACACACGAGCGCCCTGAAGCCAGACTCGGCTGCTCACCTCAGCCCCGCTCCTAATCTGGCCTCATCTGCTCAGTCCACCTGAGTCCCAAACCACAATTTCCTGTGTCCCCAGAATAAAAGCCAGAGGTCATAAACCACAGCTTTGACAGCTTCACAGGCCGAGTTCAAACAGGGACAGGGAGCTGGCAGCGACTGAGGTGGCGCTCAGACACCCGCACCCCATCAGAGGGCCTGGCGCAGTCCTGGCTCCACCCCGGATCGCAGATTCCGGCGACATGCACCTGAGAAGCAGCGGGTGGTGGCTCAAGTCCTCGGGTCCCTGTCACCCACGTGGGACACCTCAACCGAGTGCCCAGGGCTCTGCTCCTGGCTCTGGTCAGGCCCAGCCCTGGCTGCTGTGGGCGTTTGGGGAGTGACCAGTGGAAAGAGGACACCTCTTTCTCTTCCTCCCTCCCTCCTTCTCTCTCAACCCTGCAAACAATAATTGCTTTATTTATTTTTCTCAAAACCACTGAAAGCAACAAACACGCTAAGAAACGAGGTCTCCAGAAAACGGTCCCCATGTTTCCTGGGAACCTGCAGCCTGTTAGAATCACGATATCACGGCTGAGACGTCCCCAACTCCATACACGCATCGGACGCCCTGCAATGCTCGGCCCCCGCACCTGCACAGCAAGGTGTCCCACGGACACACACAAAGCAAGGGCGCCCTCAAACACTTGAATCCCAACTGGGTCCCAACCTCCAGGGGTGCATGGGGGAGGGAGTGCTAGAACACGAGGAGAAAGAGCCCCGAGCCCGGAACATGTCACAGGGAGTGGAGGAGTGGGTCTGGCAGACACGTGACAGTGTGGAAGCCGGATTCGGGCGTGAGAGAGACGTAAGCCTGGCACTGCCACTGCCTGAGGCCCTCACGTCGGCAGCTGGCCCTCAGCAGCAGCCAGATGTGTGCATCATCACTCATTAGGAGAGCACGGAGCCAGCACAGAATAAACTGGAACGGGGGAGGGTGGGTGTCTGGCGTAATGGATATGATGCCATTGGGACACCCTGGAGTGCCCGGGTTCGAGGCCTGGCTCGGCTCCCAGCTCCGGCTTTCTGCTAACGCACACCCTAGGAAGCAGTGGCAATGGCTCCGCCTGCCTCCCACGTGGAAGACCCGGATGGAGCTCCCGGCTTCTAGCGTGGCCCAGCACTTGCAGCCTGAACCAGCAGGTGGGAGCTCTGTTGAGAGCTCTGATTGTATTTCAAATAAAAAAATAAATTAAAAATTCTCAAATAAATGGGAAACGAAACTTGATACAATAACGAGACCATCCCCAAAGAGCCTGTGAAGTTCTACTTTCAATAGATGTGACGAAACGTGAGCGATCAGCTGACAGGTGGGTTTTATTTGGAAAGTGTTCTGGAGACACTGCTAGATTCCCAGGGTTCCATTTTTCCACAGAAGCAACTTTACAAGCCACAGTTCCACCTTCCCAGACCGAACCCAAGAAATCCTCTAAATCACACCTAATGGCGTCTACGGTGCATCAGGTATTGCAAGGAATTCCCCACCACTTAGAATGCTGTGTTAAGGGAAAACCTCACCTTGACCCCCACTGTGACAGGATCCCCCCACAAGCCTCCCCATCACTCCTTAGGGAGGGTCCTGCTCCCAGCACGCGCAGGCAGCCTCCACGCCAAGGCTGAGCCCAGCCCCAGGAGGAGCCCTGCGGCCAGTGGTTCCCCCAGCACGCGCAGGCAGCCTCCACGCCAAGGCTGAGCCCGGCCCCAGGAGGAGCCCCGCGGCCAGTGGTGCTCCCAGCACGCGCAGGCAGCCTCCACGCCAAGGCTGAGCCCGGCCCCAGGAGGAGCCCCGCGGCCAGTGGTGCTCCCAGCACGCGCAGGCAGCCTCCACGCCAAGGCTGAGCCCGGCCCCAGGAGGAGCCCCGCGGCCAGTGGTGCTCCCAGCACGCGCAGGCAGCCTCCACGCCAAGGCTGAGCCCGGCCCCAGGAGGAGCCCCGCGGCCAGTGGTGCTCCCAGCACGCGCAGGCAGCCTCCACGCCAAGGCTGAGCCCGGCCCCAGGAGGAGCCCCGCGGCCAGTGGTTCTCACGGAGGCACTCAAGAGTGGACGGCTGAGTTAGGGGTGGGGTGAAGCAGCAGCCAGGTCCCAGGCTGAACCCACCGTGCATCGGAGGCTCAGAAAGGAGGCAGAATTCTCAGACTCCATGAGTCCTTCGTGCCAGAGAGCCTCCAGCCACAGACTGATCTCACAGGCACCAGCTGTGTGGTCCTGGGGGAAGTCACACCGCGGCCGGCTCCGCCCTCGGGCTAAATGGGTCAGTGCACCTCACACAGAGGACCCGGGACCAGCAGGCTGTGTGGACGGCAGTGCACCTCACACAGAGGACCCGGGACCGGCAGGCTGTGTGGACGGCAGTGCACCTCACACAGAGGACCCGGGACCGGCAGGCTGTGTGGACGGCAGTGCACCTCACACAGAGGACCCGGGACCGGCAGGCTGTGTGGACGGCAGTGCACCTCACACAGAGGACCCGGGACCGGCAGGCTGTGTGGACGGCAGTGCACCTCACACAGAGGACCCGGGACCGGCAGGCTGTGTGGACGGCAGTGCACCTCACACAGAGGACCCGGGACCGGCAGGCTGTGTGGACGGCAGTGCACCTCACACAGAGGACCCGGGACCGGCAGGCTGTGTGGACGGCAGTGCACCTCACACAGAGGACCCGGGACCGGCAGGCTGTGTGGACGGCAGTGCACCTCACACAGAGGACCCGGGACCGGCAGGCTGTGTGGACAGGAGTGCACCTCACACAGAGGACCCGGGACCGGCAGGCTGTGTGGACGGCAGTGCACCTCACACAGAGGACCCGGGACCGGCAGGCTGTGTGGACGGCAGTGCACCTCACACAGAGGACCCGGGACCGGCAGGCTGTGTGGACGGCAGTGCACCTCACACAGAGGACCCGGGACCGGCAGGCTGTGTGGACGGCAGTGCACCTCACACAGAGGACCCGGGACCGGCAGGCTGTGTGGACAGGAGTGCACCTCACACAGAGGACCCGGGACCAGCAGGCTGTGTGGACGGCAGTGCACCTCACACAGAGGACCCGGGACCTGCAGGCTGTGTGGACAGCAGTGCACCTGATACAGGTGTTCACAGACTGTCAACACAAATTAAGCTTTTATAAAATCTTGGACACGATACAGCTTCTAGTACAAAACTGACTTCCCCAAAAGGTTTAAAGCAGTCTTGCATCTTTGGAAATGTGAGTTCTCAAATCCTGTAAAACTGGATCCTGGAAGTGACGACCCACCCACCTGACCTTCGCGCGCTTAGCGTCTCACTTACTTGGTGCACTCCTCTAGGGACTGCACGAGCGTCTGCTGGAAGGAGCAGATCTCCTCCAGGTTCCCCAGCAGGTGTGCAGTGTGGGCCGAACTCAACCTGGACCAGGAAGAAGGCAGTGAGTGAGAGCAGTGAACACGCCGCCCGCACGCCCGCACGCGCTCCTGCCCGCCCAGCGCCCCGAGGCCTCACTGAATGAACGCTCGTGCCGCAGGCAGCCTGGCGCTGCGATTTGTCTCATTGTTTCCACCACCACCCCTGCAAGTAACAGTCTGAAGGGAGACTACGTTACGGTTAATGCAGCTCATCTTCTGACTTACTTCTCGCTGGTCTGTAACGGCCGCAGGTAGGTGGAGAGCATAGTCTGCAGTTCTTTAGAATACTCGTTTTCTGTTTCTAAAATGTTCTGTAGCACCTACGACAGATGATGGATCAGAGTTACCTGGCGTCCCGAGCGCGGCTACCGGGATCTACACGCTGCGGCAGGAGCGTCGGCACTGTTCCTGTCCACGGCGGCTTCCGTGGAATCTCGGTATTTACGGATGCCCACTCCTGCGGTACTGCCCGAGCTGCGGAAGATATCAGGCCACACACATCTGACCCCAGGCTACCCACGGGGAGCTACAGTGAATTCCGTCATCACACACGCAATGCCAAGGCCACCCAGAGAACGGAGGAGCCACCGGCAGCCTCGGGCAGAGCTGCACGGCTGAATCGCCACAGCACTCTGCTGTTCAAAAGGAAGCACCCACAGCGCCCCCTGTGGGACCCCACTCACACTACGTCCCAGCCAGCACCGCTCACACTACGTCCCAGCCAGCACCGCACTCAGAGCAGAGGGCGATGGGGGGGTTCTGACTGGGGCAGAGGGCGATGGGGGAGGGTTCTGACTGGGGCAGAGGGCGATGGGGGGGTTCTGACAGGGGCAGAGGGCGATGGGGGGGTTCTGACTGGGGCAGAGGGCGATGGGGGGGGGTTCTGACTGGGGCAGAGGGCGATGGGGGGGTTCTGACTGGGGCAGAGGGCGATGGGGGGGTTCTGACTAAGGCAGAGAGTGATGTGGGGGGTTCTGACTGGGGCAGAGAGCGATGCGGGGGGGTTCTGACGGGCACAGGGTGATGGGGGGGTTCTGACTGGGGCAGAGGGTGATGCGGGGGGGTTCTGACTGGGGCAGAGGGCGATGTGGGGGGGTTCTGACTGGGTCAGAGGGCGATGTGGGGGGTTCTGACTGGGGCAGAGGGTGATGCGGGGGGGTTCTGACTGGGGCAGAGGGTGATACGGGGGGTTCTGACTGGGGCAGAGGGCGATGTGGGGGGTTCTGACTGGGGCAGAGGGTGATGCGGGGGGGGTTCTGACTGGGGCAGAGGGTGATGCGGGGGGGTTCTGACTGGGGCAGAGGGTGATACGGGGGGTTCTGACTGGGTCAGAGGGCGATGTGGGGGGTTCTGACTGGGGCAGAGGGTGATGCGGGGGGGTTCTGACTGGGGCAGAGGGTGATACAGGGGGTTCTGACTGGGGCAGAGGGCGATGTGGGGGGTTCTGACGGGCAGAGGGTGATGCGGGGGGGGGGTTCTGACTGGGGCAGAGGGTGATACGGGGGGTTCTGACTGGGGCAGAAGGCGATGTGGGGGGTTCTGACGGGCAGAGGGTGATGCGGGGGGGGTTCTGACTGGGGCAGAGGGTGATGCGGGTGGTTCTGACTGGGGCAGAAGGCGATGTGGGGGGTTCTGACGGGCAGAGGGTGATGCGGGGGGGTTCTGACTGGGGCAGAGGGTGATGCGGGGGGGTTCTGACTGGGGCAGAGGGGGGTGGGGGGGTTCTGACTGGGGCAGAGGGTGATGTGGGGGGTTCTGACTGGGGCAGAGGGCGATGTGGGGGGTTCTGACTGGGGCAGAAGGCGATGTGGGGGGTTCTGACGGGCAGAGGGTGATGCGGGGGGGTTCTGACTGGGGCAGAGGGTGATGCGGGGGGGTTCTGACTGGGGCAGAGGGTGATGCGGGGGGGGTCTGACTGGGGCAGAGGGGGGTGGGGGGGTTCTGACTGGGGCAGAGAGCGATGCGGGGGGTTCTGACTGGGGCAGAGGGTGATGTGGGGGGTTCTGACTGGGGCAGAGGGTGATGTGGGGGGTTCTGACTGGGGCAGAGGGCGATGGGGGGGGGTTCTGACTGGGGCAGCGTCCACAGACATGCACTCCTCAGGACCCAAGCTGGAACTTTCTATGTATTCGGCTGATATGTGTAAAATATGCCTGAATAAAAAGTCAGAGTTTATTACTTAGCTTGCCTCTAAAAAGCTGAAATCCATTTGTGACTCTCATTAGAGAATATGATAGTGTCAGCTTATTCTTCAACGTTAAAGATCCATTACTTTACATACACAGCAGATTACATATTAACTTTAAAGTAAACACCCTAGGTCAGTGCATCATATCACCCAAAATTAATTTACTATTAAAAACCGAGGGACAAACACAGAGTGCAAAGCAGCTGCACTAACACAGGGACACCTTCTGCAGCAGCTGCCGAAGGCCGAGGCCCCAGGCAGGGTGAGAAGGCCGGCGTCCGGGGCAAGCACACTGCTGGGATAATTCTGCTAAATGCAGCTCTCAAACCTGCACTTGCCACGCTCCCTTCCCCACCCCCCAATGCCACAAGGCACCTGCAAGTGGCGCCTCAGATCCCTGGAAGATGCCTCCTTTCAGACAGGTTAACTTGTCCCGAGTCAGAGTCAGTGCACTGCAGGGCTGGACGTGGCCCTGGGGTTAACTTGTCCTGAGTCAGAGAGTAGGTGCACTGCAGAGCTGGACGTGACCCTGGGGTTAACCTGTCCTGAGTCAGAGTCAGTGCACTGCAGAGTTGGACGTGGCCCTGGGGTTAACTTGTCCTGAGTCAGAGAGTAGGTGCACAGCAGGGCTGGATGTGGCCCTGGGGTTAACCTGTCCTGATTCAGAGTCAGTGCACTGCAGAGCTGGACGTGGCCCTGGGGTTAACTTGTCCTGAGTCAGAGAGTAGGTGTACTGCAGAGCTGGACGTGGGCCTGGGGTTAACCTGTCCTGAGTCAGAGTAGGTGCACAGCAGGGCTGGACGTGGCCCTGGGGTTAACCTGTCCTGAGTCAGAGAATAGGTGTACTGCAGAGCTGGACATGGCCCTGGGGTTAACTTGTCCTGAGTCAGAGTCAGTGCACTGCAGAGCTGGATGTGACCCTGGGGTTAACCTGTCCTGAGTCAGAGAGTAGGTGCACAGCAAGGCTGGACGTGGCCCTGGGGTTAACCTGTCCTGAGTCAGAGAATAGGTGTACTGCAGAGCTGGATGTGGCCCTGGGGTTAACTTGTCCTGAGTCAGAGTCAGTGCACTGCAGAGCTGGATGTGACCCTGGGGTTAACCTGTCCTGAGTCAGAGAGTAGGTGCACAGCAGGGCTGGACGTGGCCCTGGGGTTAACCTGTCCTGAGTCAGAGAGTAGGTGCACTGCAGAGCTGGACGTGGCCCTGGGGTTAACTTGTCCTGAGTCAGAGTCAGTGCACTGCAGAGCTGGACGTGAACCTGGGGTTAACCTGTCCTGAGTCAGAGTAGGTGCACTGCAGAGCTGGATGCGACCCTCGGGTTAACTTGTCCTGAATCAGAGAATTGGTGCAGATCTGGACAGGGCCTTAGGGTTAACTTGCCCTGAGTCAGAGTTGGTGCACAGCACAGCTAGATGTGGCCCTGGGGTTAACTTGTCCTGCATGGGAGACTGGGAGGAAGCTCCTGGCTCTTGACTTCAGATCAGCCCAGCTCTGGCTATTGTGGTCATTTGGGGAGTGAACTAGTAGATGCAAGACGTTTCTCTCTCTCTCCCTCCGTCTGTCTGTAACTCTACCTCTCAAGTAAATAAATAAATCTTTACTTAAAAAAAGGGGGGGGGGAGCAGCCTTTAAAAAAAAAACACGGGGAGCACAGCAGGACGTGGCCCTGGGTTTAGGGTAACTTGTCAGAGTCAGTGCACTGCAGAGCTGGACATGGCCCTGGGGTTAACCTGTCCCGAGTCAGAGTCAGTGCACTGCAGAGCTGGACATGGCCCTGGGGTTAACCTGTCCTGAGTCAGAGAGTAGGTGCACTGCAGAGCTGGACGTGACCCTGGGGTTAACCTGTCCTGAGTCAGAGAGTAGGTGCACTGCAGAGCTGGACATGGCCCTGGGGTTAACTTGTCCTGAGTCAGAGAGTAGGTGCACAGCAGGGCTGGACGTGGCCCTGGGGTTAACCTGTCCTGAGTCAGAGTCAGTGCACTGCAGAGCTGGACGTGGCCCTGGGGTTAACTTGTCCTGAGTCAGAGAGTAGGTGTACTGCAGAGCTGGACGTGGCCCTGGGGTTAACCTGTCCTGAGTCAGAGTCAGTGCACTGCAGAGCTGGACGTGGCCCTGGGGTTAACTTGTCCTGAGTCAGAGAGTAGGTGTACTGCAGAGCTGGACGTGGCCCTGGGGTTAACCTGTCCTGATTCAGAGTCAGTGCACTGCAGAGCTGGACGTGGCCCTGGGGTTAACTTGTCCTGAGTCAGAGAGTAGGTGCACTGCAGAGCTGGACGTGACCCTGGGGTTAACCTGTCCTGAGTCAGAGTCAGTGCACAGCAGGGCTGGACGTGGCCCTGGGGTTAACTTGTCCTGAGTCAGAGAGTAGGTGCACTGCAGAGCCAGACATGGCCCTGGGGTTAACTTGTCCTGAGTCAGGGTTGGTGCAGAGCAGAGCTGGACATGGCCCTGGGGTTAACTTGTCCTGAGTTAGGGTTGGTGCACAGCAGGGCTGGACGTGGCCCTGGGGTTAACCTGTCCTGAGTCAGAGTCAGTGCACAGCAGGGCTGGACGTGAACCTGGGGTTAACTTGTTCTGAGTTAGGGTCGGTGCAGAGCAGAGCTGGACGTGAACCTGGGGTTAACTTGTCCAGAGTCAGAGTTGGTGCACTGTAGAGCTGGACGTGGCCCTGGGGTTAACTTGTCCTGAGTCAGGGTCGGTGCACGGAAAAGCAGGACATGGCCCTGGGGTTAACTTGTCCTGAGTCAGGGTTGGTGCAGAGCAGAGCTGGACATGGCCCTGGGGTTAACTTGTCCTGAGTTAGGGTTGGTGCACAGCAGAGCTGGACATGGCCCTGGGGTTAACTTGTCCTGAGTCAGGGTCAGTGCAGAGCAGAGCTGGACGTGAACCTGGGGTTAACCTGTCCTGAGTCAGAGTCAGTGCACAGCAGGGCTGGACGTGAACCTGGGGTTAACTTGTTCTGAGTTAGGGTCGGTGCAGAGCAGAGCTGGACGTGAACCTGGGGTTAACTTGTCCAGAGTCAGAGTTGGTGCACTGTAGAGCTGGACGTGGCCCTGGGGTTAACTTGTCCTGAGTCAGGGTCGGTGCACGGAAAAGCAGGACATGGCCCTGGGGTTAACTTGTCCTGAGTCAGGGTTGGTGCAGAGCAGAGCAGGACATGGCCCTGGGGTTAACTTGTCCTGAGTTAGGGTTGGTGCACAGCAGAGCTGGACATGGCCCTGGGGTTAACTTGTCCTGAGTCAGGGTCAGTGCAGAGCAGAGCTGGACGTGAACCTGGGGTTAACTTGTCCTGAGTCAGAGAGTTGGTGCACTGCAAAAGTGAACATGGCCCTATGGTTAACTTCTTCTGAGTCAGAGTTGGTGCACTGCAGTGTTGGACGTGGCCCCGGGGTTAACTTGTCCTGATTCAGAGTCAGTGCACAGCAGGGCTGGACATGGCCCTGGGGTTAACTTGTCCTGAGTCAGAGTTGGTGCACAGCAGGGCTGGACGTGGCCCTGGGGTTAACTTGTTCTGAGTCAGGGTCGGTGCAGAGCAGGGCTGGACGTGGCCCTGGGGTTAACTTGTCCTGAGTCAGGGTTGGTGCACGGCAGAGCAGGACATGGCCCTGGGGATAGGGTAACGTGACCTTAGTCAGTCAGTGGGTGGCAGAGCAGGACGTGGCCCTGGGGTCAGGTTAACGTGTCCTGAGTCAGGGTCAGTGCGCAGCAGGGCTGGAAGTGGGATGCTGGCACTGCAGGCAGCTGCTTACCCTAGCACGCCACAGCGCTGGCCCCTCCCCGTGAGCTTTGCTAACTCCAATGCTGACGTGTCCCTGCAGAAGGTGGTGGTCAGACACAAACTCTGGCTTTCACGCGCACTGCCTGTGACCACTGTTCCTCACTGCGTCCTGCATGCTCCAGACACAGCACGGTCACTCAGGCAGAAGAGCGAGCCTGTTTAACGTAAAGACCAGACTCTCACTGGTCAGGAGCGGTTCCCCCCTGGGTGGGCGGCCAGCGGGAGGGGCAGCCACACGGGGAGCTGACTGCTCCAGGGGGAGAGTGGGTGCTGGGGCCACACTGTAGCACCTGCCTTCTAAAACACAGGCCTACGGGGAGACAGCTGTTGTGACCCAGCCCCTGGGTCTCCAGGTGCCAGCCCCAACACTGATGACAGACAGGAGCAAGCTAGGGACAAGGCAGCCCTGAACTCAACAACAAAAATCTATGTGTCACAGATGCGCTGGCAACGTCTTTTCCCACAGGCAGGAAACGGCCGCTCCTCCGTCCCACCACCGGGCACCTCCCCGGCAGCACTGCTCAGCACAGGCCTCAACCTGCACCGTTTCTGCAGGGGGCAGGAGAGGACCGGGGCAGCTCGTGCAGAAACAGGACCCTGGTCGCCTGCGCTCGGGACGAGCACACGGGAGCCCCGACGAGAAAGCCGCGTGCACGCCAGCAGGTGGGCGGGTGCAGTCCCACTGCGTGTCTTAAAGGCTATTATCAAACAAGTGCCGAAGACAGATTTTCTCACATTCCTAACCAAGGAAGGCAAGTTCCCTGAGTGTCTGCACAAACACACGGGCAAGAATCGGCTCACAGGCCCATGCTGTGCCACGTCCCTTCCGCGCGGAGGCCGCCCGTCCGTCCGTGGGAGCCCGACGTCACCCTTCTTCCCTGCCTCGCCCTCCCCACGCTCTCGCTGCTTGCAGCACCCCAAGGCAGGCCTGCCCTGCACCATCATGGGGGCGCCAGGGACCACGAGCCGGCACACGGTTTCCAGAGTGCCCAGAGCTGAAGCCTGGCCCGCAGGGCTGAGCCTCCCTGAGCCACCAGGACAGGTGAACCCGGCCCAGCCAGGCGTGAAGCCTCAGACGAGGGCGAGGAGCTGGGCCTGGCGCAGACACACTGGCACAGATCCTGCAAGTGGCCGATGACGGTCTGCTTCCACACGCAGAGGTCGCACCGGTCACGGCGCTCACTGCAGACCGCGGAGGCCATCGCGTGGCCGAGTGGACAGTCTGCTTCCACACGCAGGGGTCTCACCGGTCACGGCGCTTACTGCAGACCGCGGAGGCCACCTTACCGGCCCCTCGCTAGTCCAACCTTCCCCACCAGCCCAGCGATCCCACCTGGGGCATCTCGCTGCAGACCCTCTGTAGCCAGGAGGAAGCCGCTTCGCAGTTCAGTGAGTGGCTCCTGCCCTGGTCAGACCTGCCAGACCTGAAAACCTCCACGTGACCTGTCCACACCAGACAAGGAAATGACCCCCACACAGCAGTAGCCACAGCACCTCACGCTCACTGCCCATGTAACACATGGCAGGGACGCAGGAGCAGCGGCCTCTCGGGCAGCCCACAGTGTGCCGGGTGCCACTTCCTGTGCCGGCTACTCCACTGCCAACCCAGCCCATGTAACACACGGCAGGGACGCAGGAGCAGCGGCCTCTCGGGCAGCCCACAGTGTGCCGGGCGCCACTTCCTGTGCCGGCTACTCCACTGCCAACCCAGCCTTCTACTGATGCGTCTGAGAAGGCCCTGAGTGACAGCCCAGGTACTGGGGTCCCTGGCCCTCGCGTGGGAGACACGGATGGAGCTCCCCGCTGTTCTGTAGGCCTGGCCCAGAGCTGGCTATTACAGGCATCTGGGAGTAAACCAGTGGATGAAGCACTTCCTCACTCGCTCTCCCTCATGCTGCCTTTTAAACAAATGCAAATGCATATGTGATATAGTACAGAGGCTGAAAAGAACGCAGGGCTCTGGAGTCCCACAGGGTCCTGCAGGACCAGGACCGACCTGAGCCACCAAAGGCCCCACGCAGAGTCTTCGGAGGGCAAAGGATTTAAAAAATCTTGGTTAGGGTGAAGAAGTAGATGAAGAGAGGACTCAGTGCAGGTGCACGCAGACGCCACCGGCAGAGGCTCAGCTGGTCTCCGGGCAGTGTCTCTCCAGGGCCCAGGAGTGGCTGGCCTGACCACGGCCACTGATTCCGGGCTGTGTACCGCGTACAGTTCCAGATTCAATCTGCTGGATGTGGGATGTTCCACAGGCAGAGCTGGCCTGCCGTCCCTGGGGGGCACGAGGCAAGGGTGGACACACAGGTGAAGGCCGGCAGAACAAACCACAACGGGCCTGACCGAGAGCACCCCTCAAGACCCACCCTCCCCCTAGGGCTGCCCACCAAGCCCCTTCTTGGACCCCTAGATGGGGAGATGCCTGTCACCAGGCTGTCCACCCAGACAGGCATCACATACGCATCTCTTGCAATGTCCTGCCCCCCATCCTGGCTGCAGCTCCAGCGGGCCATCCTCAAAAGCCAGCAGGAAGGGCAGTGTGGCACCCACAGTGACGCCTGCTGCTCCCGACGCCCCTGAAGGCTCTGCAGGACGTGCCGTCGCCCGGGGGCCGCACGGCTCTGCGCCGTACCGTCAGAAAGCCACGGCCAGCACTTCACAGGCGAAGCACTGCTCAGGAGGGAGGGGCTGCGCTCTGCTACCCCGACGGCTACACAGGTCTGCGTTCTGCAGCAAGCCACCCTGATCGCAGCTCTGCTCCCCACCCTCACCCACCTGAGATGCTGCTGAGATCCACGCCTGTATGGGGCCTGCCTGACGCCAGGCACCGCGCACCAGCTCAGAGCAGTGGCTGATCCGGCAGGAAAACCCATCACTACTTAACACTCGCCACTTCTCCTCCACCGTCGTCCCTCAGCCCACCCTCCGCTCATAACATCCCCTCGGCAGGCTCTGAGGCCCCGGCTCCATCCCGGTGCAGTCTGTGTGCCCGTGCCCACAGTCCCCCAAAGAAACCATGACTCTCGGTTTCTGATGTCAGAGTTTTAACACCATTTGCTCACATTACCAATATCGTTTTTTTTTTTATTATTATTTGACAGGTAGAGTTAGAGACCGTGAGAGAGAGAAGAGAGAAAGGTCTTCCTTCCACTGGTTCACCCCCCCAAAATGGGTGCTACGGCCGGTGCTGCGCCGATCCGAAGCCAGGAGCCAGGAGCTTCTTCCTTGTCTCCCACACGGGTGCAGGGCCCAAGCACTTGGGCCATCATCCACTGCACTCCCGGGCCACAGCAGAGAGCAGACTGGAAGAGGAGCAACCAGGACTAGAACCTGGCACCCATATGGGATGCTGGCACTGCAGGTGGAGGATTAACCAAGTGAGCCACGGCGCCAGCCCCACCAATATAGTTTTATAATATGTTTATTCCACTTAACATGAAAATATATTGTTTTTAGTTTTAGTGTTTTTTTTTTTTAATTTTTATTTATCAATAGAGAGTTGAGAGCAAGCAGGCAAGATCTCCCATCCACTGGTTCACTCCCCAAATGCCCACAGCAGTTGAGACAGGGCAGGCTGAAGCCAGGACCCAAGAACGCCACGCATGTCTCCCCACGAGTGGCAGGGCCCGAGCACCTTCCCAGGGTGCGCGCTCCTAGGCACTCCGACACGGGACGTGGACATCGCAGGCAGCAGCTTCACCTGCCACACCACAATGCCTGCCCGCGTCTCCACATCTCTGAAGGCGCGTGTGCGTTCCAGGAATCAAACACGGGGCTGGTAACTGCCCACTCTGGCACTGCCATTCACCTCAGTCACAGGTTATGACCGTGGGAACGGCCCTGTTTGGACGCCTGTGTGAATCACCTCTGCGCACATTTCTCCCATTTCTCCGGAGAGAATGCTACAGAGCAGAGTCACTGCAGCCGGGAGCTGATGTCCTCGGAACTGTGCACACCTCCTTGTCACTCTCAGACACCTCCAGCGTCACAACTGGAGGCTGCCTCTCCAAATCTGCACCCCAGATGTGCAACACCGTGTCAGCACACTGTCCGGAGTTGAAGCACTGCTTCAAAGCTGTGGCGCAGAAGGTGAAGCCCCCGCTGGCCGCGCTGGCATCCCACACGGGCGCCGGTTTGAGTCCCGGCTGCTCCACTTCTGATCCAGCTCCCTGTTAACGTGCCTGGGAAAGCAGCAGAAGATGGTCCAAGCATTTGGGCCCCTGCACCCGCAGAGACCTGGAGGAAGCGCCTGGCTTCAGCCTGGCCCAGCCCTGGCCATTGCTGGCCGTTTGGGGAGCGAACCAGTAGATGGAAGATCGCTTTCTCTCTCTCCCTCTCCTCCTCTCTCTGTATTTCTGCCTCCCAAATAAATAAATAAATAAATAAGTCTTTAGGGAGGAAAAAGCCATGAGGATGTATCCGTGTTTAACGTGCCCGTCATTCCCATTGTCTTGGTCCGCCTGTCTTAACGCACTCCCAGACACTGCAGGTCACCTCGCACTACACTCGGAGCTGTCGCGAATCACGTTCCGGCGAGCTGGTGACGTGCTTCTACTGCTGGACGGCAGAGTCTATTGAACGCTGAGTAGCTAAAGATGTTGACCTTCTCCTTCGTGACATCACCACTGCTTGTGAGTCTTACCAGCCCCGCCCCCCCCCCCCCCAGCCCCTGAACACATTCCGCATTCACAGAGCTCCTGCGAAGCGGACCTCACTGACGGCAGGCATTTCAGCACAAGGCTGAGTCCATCTGTGACGGAAGCCAGTTCTGCACGTCCAAAGGGGAGCCGGAGGAAAATGAGCTCAGGAAGAGCAAGCATAAAAAAGATGAGCAGACAGCAGCACCTGTGGGGAGAGACCCTGCAGAAGAGCCAGGCAGAGCGGGACACAGGCCAGCACCACGCGGCAGGAGCACGCCTGGAGCACCCAGAGCAGCGCCGTATCTGTGCAGAGGCCCGAAACCAGCGAAAAACGCAAGACGTTCAAAAGGAGAAAAAACAGGAAAGTGTCACCGCACATCAGAAACCAGGCAGAAAACCCCTCTGTTGTCCCTGAGGAGGGGGGCCGCTGGGTCACAGGGCTGTCCTGAGGAGGGGGGACACTGGGTCACAGGGCTGTCCTGAGGGGGGGACGCTGGGTCACAGGGCTGTCCTGAGGAGGGGGGCCGCTGGGTCACAGGGCTGTCCTGAGGAGGGGGGGCCGCTGGGTCACAGGGCTGCCCCTGGAGGGGGGGGACGCTGGGTCACAGGGCTGTCCCTTTAGCAGGCAGGGACACTGGGTCACAGGGCTGTCCCTGAGTGGGGGGGGTGGACGCTGGGCACAGTGCTGTCCCTTTAGCAGGCAGGGACACTGGGTCACAGGGCTATCCCTGAGTGGGGGGGGGGGTGGACGCTGGGTCACAGGGCTGTCCCTGAGTGGGGGGGGTGGACGCTGGGCCACAGGGCTGTCCTGAGGGGGGACGCTGGGTCACAGGGCTGTCCATGAGAAGGGGGGGACACTGGGTCACAGGGCTGTCCCTTTAGCAGGCAGGGACACTGGGTCACAGGGCTATCCCTGAGTGGGGGGGGGTGGACGCTGGGCACAGGGCTGTCCCTGAGGTGGGGGGGGGGGGACACTGGGCTCAGGCCAGGCTTCAGGGCAGCTGTGCACAGTGTGCCCTAAGAGCCACAGGTGCCAGGCTTCAAAGGTAGGTGAGGTGAAGAGAGCGACTCAGATACAGCCTGCATTCACTACGAAAGGAATCTAAGGACATTCTAAATAGAGAAACACAGTAACTGCAATGGGAAATTCACCAGAGAAGCCCAGTGGCAGATCAGAAGAGTCAGCAATGTGAACAAAATTAACAGCAATTCTCGAATCTGAGGAATGGGAAGACAGATGCACGGTGGACTGGGCTGTTCTCACCCCAGACACAACAGTCCCAGGAGGCCACAGGAGACAGCAGACAGCAAACGCCCACCACGGTAAGTGGTTGAGACTCACTGCTTGCTGCCCGGATGCTTCGTCTGTCCTGCCTGTTAACAACAGTAAAAGGCTCACACGCACCCACACGCACTGTGTGCCCTAGTTTCCTAACTCCAAACTGTGGGTCCTTGACCCACAAATCCTGCCCATGCTGATCCCACGTCACGACTTACCATCACTCACAGAACCTTCCCTAACGAGCCCCGTGCACGCCAGCACACACGGAACCTTCCCTAACGAGCCCCGTGCACGCCAGCACACACGGAACCTTCCCTAACGAGCCCCGTGCACGCCAGCACACACGGAACCTTCCCTAACGAGACCCGTGCACGCCAGCACACACGGAACCTTCCCTAACGAGCCCCGTGCACGCCAGCACACACGGAACCTTCCCTAACGAGCCCCGTGCACGCCAGCACACACGGAACCTTCCCTAACGAGCCCCGTGCACGCCAGCACACACGGAACCTTCCCTAACGAGACCCGTGCACGCCAGCACACACGGAACCTCCCTAACGAGACCCGTGCACGCCTTCATACACGGAACCTCCCTAACGAGACCCGTGCACACCAGCACACACGGAACCTCCCTAACGAGCCCCGTGCACGCCAGCACACACGGAACCTTCCCTAACGAGACCCGTGCACGCCAGCACACCTATTTTCTCTACCATCAAATGCGAATTATACACCAAGAGACGACTCTCTGAACTCTGTGACGACTACAGTCTACCTCACCCTGTGCACTGAAGCAGCTTCATACACACAGAATTCAGAAGCGACGCTGAGGTCACAGCGTCCTCCATTCTGACTGCAACGTGTTCTGTGTACGGACCCCAGAGGACTGGACAGAGACCAAGCACGCAATGCAGAGACAGCGCCCCAGCACGCCCAGAGGCATGGCGCCCCAGACTTGCCTAGAGGCAGGGCGCCCCAGCACGCCCAGAGGCACGGCGCCCCAGCACGCCCAGAGGCATGGTGCCCCAGCACGCCTAGAGGCACGGCGCCCCAGACTTGCCTAGAGGCAGGGCGCCCCAGCACGCCCAGAGGCACGGCGCCCCAGCACGCCTAGAGGCAGGGCGCCCCAGCACGCCCAGAGGCAGGGCGCCCCAGCACGCCTAGAGGCACGGCGCCCCAGACTTGCCTAGAGGCAGGGCGCCCCAGCACGCCTAGAGGCACGGCGCCCCAGCACGCCCAGAGGCAGGGCACCCCAGCACGCCTAGAGGCAGGGCGCCCCAGCACGCCCAGAGGCATGGCGCCCCAGACTTGCCTAGAGGCAGGGCGCCCCAGCACGCCCAGAGGCACGGCGCCCCAGCACGCCCAGAGGCAGGGCGCCCCAGCACGCCTAGAGGCAGGGCGCCCCAGCACGCCCAGAGGCACGGTGCCTCTCAGAGACCCCAGAGCCACAGTCAGCACCCACTCGGAAGCTGCTGCTCGTGTCTTCTGAGCCCGCGACACAGACGACTCGCTCTCCAGGCCATGGCTGCGCACACACGACGCCTTCCCGAGAGAAGCGGTGACACACAGAAGGCACGAGGCACAGGCACACATCCACGTTACATTCTGAAAGGCAAGGCAGTTAGCACAGCCACGTCCCCGCAGCAAACGCTCAGCAAAGGAACGGCGGAGACATAGCCCGCCAGAGCGCCCTCGGAGAGGCAGCAGGCCCCGCAGTGTCGCCGCGACTGTTGTGCAGGCTGACGGAGGTGAGGTCCAGCAGACCGGTGACCTGAGACAGAAGCAGAAGGGAAGCAGCAGGTGGGCCTCACAGGACAGGCTCGGGAGGAGAAGGGTCTGGCTGGGTGACAGTGAAAGGGAGGCGAGACACCTACCTAGCCCGCACGCTCCACTGGGGGGCGAGCAACGAGGCCAGTCACAGACAGGCAGAGGTGACGGACAGCAGCGGTGCCCACACGCCAGCAAGCTCAGCAAAGGCGGGGCTTCCACCGCGTGCTCACTGCCCCGTGACACCAACAAAGCCCCGTGGACTGAGCAGATCCCCCGAGGCCAGCCTGCGCTGCACCAAGACCTGGGCAAGGCGAGCGCAGGCTCAGGAGGAGGCCGTCCCTGCAGACCACAGCCTGGACTGCGGCATCGAGGCAGAACTCAGCTCAGCCTGGTGCATTTCACCACCGCCCAGCAGAGGTGGGGACGGTGCAGCACCCTGACAGAAGCGGGGTCACCAAGAACACTGGCCAGCTGCCACCTCCCACCGAAGACCCGAGGATCCCCCAGCTTCCTGTTTACAGCTCCTGACCGTGGAAACAGAAAGGACTGGGAGGGAAGCGGTAACAAAATTCCAATCACCCATGTTCAGAAAGTCCATGTCACTTCAAGCTCATCTCAACAGAGAGTATTTTCCGTTTCTGTAGCGTGTGCAATCACGCGGCGACCACAAACATCGACATCACACAGATTTAATAGTACTGTTACTGCTCGAGCTCACTGACTGACATCGAGTTACAAAACACAGTCTGGAGCACGCGCACGTCTGGACAGCCTAGATCCCACACCTCGGGACACACACGTCCATCCTGCCTCCAGCCGGGCCTGGCCTTCGCTGCGACGGGCAGCTGGGAACGAATCAGCGGCTGCAAGGTCTCTGTCCCTGTGTGTGTGTGCGCGCGCATCACATAAATAATTTGAGCAATAAAAGCACATTTTTGGTGGCTTGCAATGGTTAAGGGGAAATAATCATAATACTGTGATATATAAACAATATTAAAACACAAATGCAACATTATAAAATACAGATTAGAAGGGATATACCGCAACACCCAGAGGTCTTATCAGTGTGGCAGGTCCCGAGTGCTACGCCACCACCACCCCGCCCCCGCCCCGCACGCTCCAGCCGGCTTCCCTGCATGCTGCCCTGTGCGTCCCGCACACACTCACCACGTTGTAATAGCTCTTGCTGATGGCGGCTGTGTCGAATCCTTTGGGGGGGCTCTTCAGCGCTCCTGACTTGGGAGACACAGGCTTCTCTGAAACGGAAATGGAATTTGCTCATCGGTACTGGACAGGACACGCACTCCAGGCCTCACGCCGCCAAGGCCCCTCAGCCAGCCGCCTCGGCTCAAACGCCCCACGGAAAAGGAAAGCCCGGCAACCAGTGGAGTGCCTCGGACCACGCGTCTCTGTCACCGCACAGCCTCACCCACCCTGGCCCCCCATGTGGGGTGGACTCCACAAATGGCCATCAGAAACGGAAGCTACACACAGAACTTCAGTGAGCAAACGTGAAACACTGCCCAAGCAGGGCTGGAGACGGAGGGGGCTGGCAGAGGCCGCAGTGCCGAGTACCCAGACCCGGGCCACTCTCACAGCGGAGCGCCAGGAAGCAGAAGGAAAGTCACGGGGGGGCGGGGGGGACACAAAAGGCCACAGGGAGCAAGTGCAGCGGCCCGAACACAGCAGGGGCTCCAATGTGGGAAACGGCCCAGCTGGCGCAGGCACCGTGGCGCAGGGGGCTTAGCCGCATCCCCTATCGGAGTGCCGGTTCAAGTGGAGGCTACTCTGCTTCTGATGCAGCTTCCTGCCAACGCACTCTGGGAGACAGCAGATGGTGGTTCAAGTACATGGTCCCTGCCACCCAGGTGGACGGCCCGGACGGAGCTCTGAGCACCTGGCTTTGGCCTGGCCCACCTGTCTGCTATGGAATCCATGGGCAGAAGATTTCTCTCCCTCACTCTTTTACTCTGCCTTTTGTGTAAGTAAAAAATAAAACATTTAATAAACCAACATGGCACTCTTCATGCAGCATCTAACGGACAGCAAAATGGATACCAGAAAAGCATTTGTTGAATAAAAACACGGCTCTTGGTGTATGTGTCTGTGTGTCACTGGTTCTACAGGGTGTCCCTCAATGTTCTGTAGGCTGTGGGTATCTGTCACTGGTTGTACAGGGTGTGGGTGTCACTGCTTCTATAGGGTGTGGGTGTCACTGGTTCACTGGTTCTACAGGGTGTCTGTCAATGTTCTGTAGGCTGTGGGTATCTGTCACTGGTTGTACAGGGTGTGTGTGTCACTGGTTCACTGGTTCTACAGGGTGTCTATCAATGTTCTGTAGGCTGTGGGTATCTGTCACTGGTTGTACAGGGTGTGGGTGTCACTGGTTGTACAGGGTGTGGGTGTCACTGGTTCTATAGGGTGTGGGTGTCACTGGTTCACTGGTTCTACAGGGTGTCTGTCAATGTTCTGTAGGCTGTGGGTATCTGTCACCGGTTGTACAGGGTGTGTCTGTGTGTCACTGGTTCTGTAGGGTATGTGTATCTATCACTAGTGTTATGGAGGGTGTGCAGCACAAAGCAAAGAAAAACTCAAATGCCCCCAATACAGCTCCCAGCCTGTAAGCCTGGATGTGCCGCCTGCGGAGTAGCTGGTGTCAAGTCTTCCTTTAATGCTTCGCTATCAGGCGTCTCCAGATGGTTGAAAGGTAAGGAGACCCAGAAGGTGTTATACCTGGCTAGGACACTCTCCCCACAGGACAGAAAACAAAACTCGGTGCAAACAGCTAATTCTGAAACAGAAGAAACACAAGGAAGAAAAACCACCTATTCTTTCTAACACCTTTCATCCTCAACCCCAGATCTGCAGGTAAGAATTAGCTGTGGAAGAAGTAAGACAAAGTTTTCTGAAAGGAAATTCTGGCCACCACATCCTACAAAAGGAAGCGGCAGGCAAGGGAAATCTAGACAAATCCGGCTAAGCCCAGCCAAGCCACCTACTTCCCTTAGCAAGAACGAGGTCCTGACTGCTGGGGAGCAACACAGGGACCCCGCGAGGGGAGGGGCGCCCGCCTGCCACCCTGCCCCGCACACCTCCTCCTGTGCAGCAGGCTCATCACCAGTGCACGCGTTCCAGGCACAGAGTGCCTGGGAGACAACATCGTAACCACGACGCGGCAAGCAGCAGAGCCAGGTAGCTCCTGGGAAGCCTTAGGGACCCTTGTAGAACCTTCTGGAAAAAAAAAGCACTAAAGGGCAAGTAAGAGAGGCAAAGTCATGGCCACTCATGACAAAGAAAATGGATTAGAAAACGTCAACTTTAGGGGCTGGCACTGTGGCGCAGCGGGTTAAACAGTGCCTGCAATGCTGGCATCCCTTAGGGGCGCCAGTTCGAGTCTTGGTTACCCCACTTCAATCCAGCTCCCTGCTAACGCGCCTGGGAAAGCAGCGGAAAATGGGCCAAGTGCTTGGGCTCCTCCACGTGGGAAACCTGGAAGAAGCTCCTGGCTCCTGGCTTGGGTCTGGCCCAGCTCCAGTCATTGTGGCCATTTGGGGAGAGAACAAGCAGATGCAAGATTTCCCTCTCTCTCTAACTTTGCATTTCAAATAGAATAAATCTTTAAAGAAAAAGAGGGAAAACTTCAAGTTCAATAGTACCCTAATAAAAACATACTTCGGCCAGTCAAATAGCCAAAAAATAGTGCAATTCACTGGACTGGGTGTGGGAGTCAGTGATCACCAACACAAGGCAGAGCTACCTCCCCAGGGACTCACTGACCGGGGCAGCACTTCCCTTTCTCGTAACGATCCAAGACGCTGAGAACAACAGAACTCAAACACAGATGTGCGGGAGGAGAGGCGAGGGAGTGCCGGGACCCCAGAGCAAGCTGCAGACACTGCCAATGGCGACGGGGGGACAGCATCCCGGCCCAGGGGCCGCCTGGGGCAACAGACGCACAGCCCTCCGCCCCCCTGGGAAGATGGACGAGGAGCTGGTGACCTTGCACGGCCCATGAGGGGAAGCCCAGAAGCTTCCTCCCCGGGAACAGAGAAGCAGGAAGGAAGGTGTGGCACCCAGGGAGGGGACACAGCCTGGAAGAAGCCACACCTGAGCCGCAGCCGCTCACCTCCTGCAGGGGCTCCAGGGCTTACCCAGGACTACAGCAGTCTGCAGGGGCCCCAGAGGACGCCAGTGCTACCCTACCTGCACGGCAGGAGAGCTTGCACAGGCCAGGGCTAGGGCATGTGCCCCACAGCTGCTGAAACCCTGGCAAGGAACAAGCCACGGAGGAGGAGGCGGGGGCGTGCGAGCAGAGGCACTGCCTCGGGACGCAGCGCCAAAACAGAGAAGTCGAGGGCTCCCACGGGACCTCGCCAACAGGCAAAAAATGACGGGAAAGGTGAGACAGAGACCACAGCGGCCACGGAAAGTCAGTCCCAACGGACAGGTGAGACAGCACGTGAGAGGAGGGAACTGTGCCGTGAGACCCCCAGGCTCGAGGAGTGCTCACACTTCAGAGTCCAGTGAAGCAAGCGCGTGGCAACTGGACTCGCAGCCACAGAGGGCAGGGCCACACATCCGGCGAGAGTCCCACGGCAGGGGAGGGTGAGGGGAGCAGCCAGGCGCGAAGGGCGGAGCCCCTGCCTGGCCAGGCAGCTCCCTGGGACGGGAGCCCTGCATGGCCACACGGTCTCCTCTTTCATGACTGCTCTTGCCCAGCCACTGCTCCCTGCTGGGCAGCCCTTCCACACAGACCCCAGAGGACGCCACCGTGCGTGCCTCCAGGCTGCTCGCCCCTGGCGGACGGCGGGACAGTTACAGCCACTCGCTCCACCCTGCCTGCTTCACGCATAGGGGGTGCCTTTGTGGAGTCCAGTCACCAGTCCCTCTGCTGGCCGGCCGGTTTCCTGAATGCCACGCCCCTTTCCCGCGAGGTCCCGGTGGCCTTGTCACGCATGCCCCTAGGTCTCTAAGTGATGACCTGCTGGCAGTAACTCCCAACCTTTCTCTGAAAATGCTGTCCCTGTGCCTCCATCTTCCCTCCCTTTAGCATGCGAATGGACAACTGCACACTAACGCAGACACCACACACACTCTCCCAGGCTGAGCTCCCGTCACCACGGCCCTCCGGCACCTTCCCGGCCATGCTACACGGGAACTCCCACCCACCGCGCACCGCGATGCACCTGGCCACCATCACAGAACGTACCCACCGCACACCGCGATGCACCAGGCCACCGTCACAGAACGTACCCACCGCACACCGCGATGCACCAGGCCACCGTCACAGAATGTACCCATCGCACACCGTGATGCACCTGGCCACCGTCACAGAATGTGCCCATCGCGACGCACCTGGCCACCGTCACAGAACGCGCCCACCGCACACCGCGACGCACCTGGCCACCGTCACAGAACGCGCCCACCGCGCACCGCGATGCACCTGGCCATCATCACAGAACGCGCCCACCGCACACCGCGACGCACCTGGCCACCATCACAGAATGTGCCCACCGCGCACCGTGATGCACCTGGCCACCGTCACAGAATGCGCCCACCGCACACCGCGACGCACCTGGCCACCGTCAGAACGCACCCACCGCGCACCGTGACGCACCATGAAGGCAGCCCGTGAGCGAGTGCAAGCGTGGGATGTTAACCCGCAGGAATACTTCTTCCACGTTCCAACAGACTCCGAACCACCCATCGGGACCACTCTGTGCCTAATGCTGAGTGCCCAACCACGCCTGGTGGGCTTTCTGCCCCGAATTACGTCCTTGCCACCCACCAGGAAGTCTGCTCTCTAAGGAACAGCGCTGAGACCCGGCCACACGCGGACTCAGCCTCACGGACACTCCTTCCCCAGCGGCCTGCACAGCCAGAGGGCCTGGCTGCTTCTCGCCTCCTCGCGTCTCCCTTGAGCTCAGGAAATGCGGTAACCATCACACAACACTGCTCACTCACAACACGTCTACACCCTGTACAGACTGCTCACTCACAGCACGTCTCTACACCCTGCACACACACTGACACTGCTCACTCACAACACTTCTACACCCTGTGCACACTGACACTGTTCACTCACATGTCTACATCTGTACACACACTGCTCACATGTCCACACTTGTACATACTTACACTGTTCACTCACAACACGTCTACACCCTGTAGAGAGACTGCTCACTCACAGCACGTCTACACCTTGCACACAGACACTGTTCACTCACAGCACTTCTACACCCTGTGCACACTGACACTGTTCACTCACATGTCTACACCTGTACACACACTGCTCACTCACAACACGTCTACACCGGTACACACACACTTTACTCACAACACGTCTATACCTGTACACACACTGCTCACTCACAACATGTCTACACCGGTACACACACACTGCTCACTCACAACACGTCTACACTTGTACACACACTGCTCACAACATGTCTACACCAGTACACACACTCACACTGTTCACTCACAACACGTCTACACCCTGCACACACTGACACTGCTCACTCACAACATGTCTACACCTGTACACACACTGCTCACTCACAACACGTCTACACCAGTACACACACTCACACTGTTCACTCACAACACGTCTACACTCTGCACACACATACTGACACTGCTCACTCACAACATGTCTACACCTGTACACACACTGCTCACTCACAACACGTCTACACTGGTACACACACACTTTACTCACAACACGTCTACACCCTGCACACACTGACACTGCTCACTCACAACACATCTACACCGGTACACACTGACACTGCTCACTCACAACACGTCTACACCAGTACACACACTCACACTGTTCACTCACAACACGTCTACACCCTGCACACACACTGCTCACTCACAACACGTCTACACCGGTACACACACACTGCTCACTCACAACACGTCTACACCAGTACACACACTCACACTGTTCACTCACAACACGTCTACACCCTGCACACACTGACACTGCTCACTCACAACATGTCTACACCTGTACACACACTGCTCACTCACAACACGTCTACACCGGTACACACACACTGCTCACTCACAACACGTCTACACCTGTACACACACTCACACTGTTCACTCACAACATGTCTACACCCTGCACACACACTGCTCACTCACATGTCTACACCTGTACACACACTGCTCACTAACACATCTACACCTGTACACACGTACACTGCTCACTCACAACACGTCTACACCTGTACACACCCTGTACACCAACAAGGAAGAACCCCCGGGCTTCACAGAGTAGCAGGGATGCACTCACAGGAGGCTGTGCACGCTCAGAACAGCAGGCTGGTATCAGATACACGCCAGTAGCAGAGACTCCCGGAGACACCAGAGACTCCCGGAGACACCGGCCCCCAGGAGGTGCCACCTCAGACAGGAAACCACGTCAGGAGGGAGCGTGCCCACAGCACTCTCACCTCCCCTCTAACCACGGACGGCGCCCAGGGCCCAGGCAAGCAGAGGGAGCACCTGGGCCACCTGGAGACGAGCAGCCCAAAACCACTGCCATCATAGATTGCAGCCTGTCCCTCCCACAGCGTCGCCATCATGGATCGCAGCCTGTCCCGCCCACAGCGTCACCATCATGGATCGCAGCCTGTCCCGCCCACAGCGTCGCCATCATGGATCGCAGCCTGTCCCGCCCACAGCGTCGCCATCATGGATCGCAGCCTGTCCCGCCCACAGCGTCTGTAAACCAAACCAATCACAATGAAATGCAGAAGAGAAACCCTCCACTGGAGCTCCCAGTGTTCTCACTTCACAAGGCCGTCAACCTGCCGTGACCGCCGTCAGGAGCCATATATTTTGAACCTGGCACCACGTTTCGTTTTTGAAAACTCAGCACTATTTAGACTGCACGTTACAGTCCAACATCAGTCAAACATACTCGTCAGAACAGGAAAGCTGCTCCAAGGGAGACGGCCACACGCTGCACACGGTCTGACACGGACGTCACCGTGACCCTCAACTTCCACCCTCGACTGCTGCAGAGGAAATCCACACAGCACGCCCTTCACGCCTGACCCAGCACCCAGGTCCACCGCGCTCAGGTAGCTGCAGAACGGCCACTCCCCAGAGGCCACTCCCCGGGCTGCGCTGCCGGATAAAGCACCTGTAGAGCGGCACGCTACCAACAGGCGGAAAATGCACCCACTGAACCAGGGGCTCCCCGGCCCAAGCTGCCGGTCGCAGGGTCGGTGTGGCCCCTGCAGAGTACTCTCGGCTCACAACACGTCTACACCTGTACACACTACACTGCTCACATCACGTCCACACCTGTACACACTACACTGCTCACAACACGTCTACACCTGTACACACTACACTACTCCCATCACGTCTACACCTGTACATGCTCACATCACGTCTACACCTGTACACACTACACTGCTCGTTCACAACACATCTATACCTGTACACACTACACTGCTCACAACACGTCTACACCCATACACACTACACTACTCATATCATGTCTACATCCGTACACACTACACTGCTCACATCACGTCCACACCTGTACACACTACACTGCTCACAACACATCTACACCCATACACACTCACAACACGTCTACACCTGTACACACTACACTGCTCACAACACGTCTACACCTGTACACACTACACTACTCACATCACGTCTACACCTGTACATGCTCATAACACGTCTACACCTGTACACACTACACTGCTCGTTCACAACACATCTATACCTGTACACACTACACTGCTCACAACACATCTACACCCATACACACTACACTACTCATATCATGTCTACATCCGTACACACTACACTGCTCACTCACAACACGTCTACACCTGTACACACTACACTACTCACATCACGTCTACACCTGTACATGCTCATAACACGTCTACACCTGTACACACTACACTACTCACATCACGTCTACACCTGTACATGCTCACAACACGTCTACACCCATACACACTACACTACTCACATCATGTCTACATCCGTACACACTACACTGCTCACTCACAACACGTCTACACCTGTACACACTTACACTGATCATTCACATCTACACCTGTACACACACTTATACTGTTCATTCAACACGTCTACACCAGTACACACAGTACACACATACACTGTTCACTCACAACACGTCTACACCCTGTAGACAACACACACAGCCCTCAGATACAGAGCACAGCCAAGTGCATTTCAGGTTTGTTTCAGACGCTGGCCCTGAAAAAGAACATCATGGCACACACCTGTCGGCAGGACAGCACAGGTAACAGGTCTGAGACGCCTTCTCGACTGTGGGAAACGTCGCCAAGGCAGACGAGGCTCGTTCAGACTGGAGAGCCAGTGTGGGGTTGGGCAAAACTCCAGTCTCCCCTATGACCCGGGTCTCCCACATCAAGTCCCGCTGGGACCCCCCCCGCCCACTGCTCCCCTCCCACCAGAACAGCGCGGGCAGGGCCGCCACCGCTTACCGCTGGGCTTGATCTCGCGCACATAGTTGCTGGGGAACCAGCCCGTCCTGCCGTTGTGCGTGCCCTCCCACCAGCCTCCTTCTTCCACACGCGTGACATGGATGACGTCCCCCTTTGAAAAGGACAGTTCATCCTCGTTGGTCTGCTGGAAATTGAACTTCGCCCGGACGATCAGCTGACTGTTGCTGTTATCCGTCATGTCCTTAAAAACAGGGGAACAGCAGAGAAACCACACGGTGTCATCCACTTCCGTATAAAACACTTCGTGCGACTGTTAGAAACTCTCCAACACCCAGCAGGAGGAAAATGAAGACGGGTCAGAAGCTTTCCCTCCCCCCAGCCCAGCCCCCAGAGAAACGCTCTCAGTGGCCGGGAAAGGTCTTACTCTGCGCCACTGGCCCTGCCGCACACGTCCACACACACACACTCAGACACACCCAGGATCATGCTCATTACGATGTACCAAAGCGTCAACGTGCTGCGGTTATCTCTCTAACATTACTTACAATACCACGCTCTGTGCCTGCAGCACGACTCGGCTCTACACTATTGGATTGTCTGGTTATTTTCAGTATTTTTCTGTGCACTGTAGACGTGTTTCTCATGTTTCGCGAACCAGGGCTGCATTAAAAGCACGCAAGCGCCTACCCGAGTGTGGCCGTGAGCAAGCCTGCACCTTGCGTCCAACTCAGAGCGCACAAGGACCACACCAGCAGCCTCCCCACCAACAAGCCGTGCGTGCACAGACCCCAGCCAACGGGGGGCCCGAGGGCCTTGGGGGACACTGCACCACAGGCACAGCACAGCATCTGCACTGGGCTAGCTATCAGGGACTTGAGCGTCCACGGATGTCATGTCTGCAGGGGTCCCGAGGGAGCACGTCCCTGTTTCTAAGCTGTCCCCCCCACCAGGGAGACCCCCCACCGACAGCACCTAACAGGCCTCGCTTCCCCGAACGCACACCAGCTCTGGCAACTGCCATTCTGTCTCTGCCTACTGCTGACCTGCATCCCTCTCAGGGAGCACACACCGCCCTCGCTCGCAGAGGGGCAGCAGCACCTCCCTCACTCGCAGAGGGGGCAGCAGCACCTCCCTCACTCGCAGAGGGGCAGCAGCACCTCCCTCGCTCGCAGAGGGGCAGCACGCACCGCCCTCGCTCGCAGAGGGGGCAGCAGCACCTCCCTCACTCGCAGAGGGGCAGCAGCACCTCCCTCGCTCGCAGAGGGGCAGCAGCACCGCCCTCGCTCGCAGAGGGGCAGCACGCACCGCCCTCGCTCGCAGAGGGGCAGCACGCACCGCCCTCGCTTGCAGAGGGGGCAGCAGAAGGGGCTCTGCAGAGGCTGGGGGCTGAAACGGCCAGTGGAAGCAGACAAACCATCCCCAAGAGCAGCCCCTCGCTGGCCAAAGGAGCAGGAAAGGGGCCGCCAAGCAGGCCCCGGTGGGGCTCGAGTCCCAGTCCTCCTCACCCATGCAAAGCCCTTCACGGCACTGGCAGGAACCATGCATCTCGTCCCCACCCCGACCACTGACAGCAGGTGTCAACAGGGACCAGGACACCAGCAAATCAGGCAGGGAGTGCCAGCCACCACCCCACCACCAGGCGGCAGCAGAGCCCTATCTGCCCACACAGCCAGCACCTAGCCCTCTACCACCTGGGGGGGGGGGGTGGGGGGGCTGAGGCGCAGGCCCAGCACAGCTCCACTCTCCAGCGCCAGCTACTCGAGGCCCACAGAAGCCCCTGCCCACCAGCAGGGGAAGGGCTCGGGAGAGGAAGCTGTCTCCAGAGCCGCCCAGAAGGCCAGGACCACTGCACACACCACCCGGGTGGTGGTCTGCTGGCAGAGCAGAGGGAAACGGGACCCAGCACCCCCGCTGCTCTCTCCCAAGGGGCTGCCAGACACTGGGAACAGCCAGAGAAGCAGACCTGGAATGAGAAGATGGGCGGCCGCTGGGGTCGGGGAGAGGGTTCCGGCAGCCAGTGCAAAGGGATCAGGAAGCGATCTCAATCCTGCCCAGCCCCCCCCCCAGTCCTCCCCCAGTCCTCCCCAGGTCCTCCCACGTCCTCCCAGGTCCCCTCAGATCCCCCCCAGCTGCTCCCCAAATCCCCCCCAGGTCCTCCTCTAAGTCCTCCCCAGGTCCCCCCCCCCAGTTCTCCCCCAGGTCCTCCCCAGGTCCCCTCCAGGTCCCTCCCAGATCTTCCCCCAAGTCTTCCCCCAGGTCCTCCCCAGTCCCCCCAAGTCCTCCTCAAGTCCCCCCAGGTCCTCCCAGGGTCCCCTTAGGTCCCCTCATCCCCCTATCCTCCCCTCAAGTCCCCCCAGTTCCTCCCAGGATCCCCTTGTCCCCCCAGGTCCCCCCCATCCTCCCCCTCAGATCCTCCCCAGGTCCTCCTAACACAGAGGACAGCGGTGAACGGCGCGGCTCCGGGCACTGGGGGAGTAACGGGTCAGCTCTGACTTCTCATCTCAGGAGCAGGCTCAAGAGACGCGGCAGAAGAATCCCAAATTTGGCGAAAGACATAAACACTCAGGAACCTGAGTGAACCCCAAACAGCATAAACCTAAAGCCACAGCATAACAGACGTCTGAACCCTGAGGACGAACAGGTCTTACTATGAGGACGAAAAGCCACCCACAGACGCGGATCTGAACCATCCACCGCCCCGGCGTCCTTCCTCACTGCGCAGGGATCCCCGTGACGGGCATCTCGGGGAGGAGGAAGCACATGCAGCACGGGGGGACATGCCCAGCAAGGCGCAAGCAGGCCCGCCTCCAGAGAGCCCTGGGCAGCAGTGGACGTAGACACTCACCTGGACACGGAGAGATCCTCAGCTAACCTGAGCATCACCAACCCCACAAAGCACAAGGGTCCGAGGGAGGGACAAGACCGCATGGCTATTCGCTGGGTCCTGGCACAACCTCCTCCTGCATCCAACCGCAGCCAGAGGGAGACGGCGCTGGGGGTGTCCTGAGAGTAGGGGGCGCAGGGGTGCACGGGGGAGCCCTCGCACACGGACATTACCCAGAGGGGCGTCTTATTTAGAGACAAACAGGCGGATACCGAAGAACCAGCAGAAAAGGCTCCAAGTGGCCGTGGCTCCTGTTCTCTTGTTCCTGAAAGCAAGTCTCAGAGAACTCGCTGGAGTTTTAAACCAGGCACACGTGCCCATCACTACTCACAGACTAGGAAAGACTCCACTCAGCTCCGACGGGAGAGGCTCAGAAGACACCCAGCCGACGGCATCACGCCACGGCATCCCTGTCTGAACGGCGGGTAGAAGGGCCCGTTGCAAATGCCTAACAATTCAGGAGTAACATAGCACCAAGTGGAAGGTCTGATGCAGGTCTAGCCAGCACAGAGCTCAGAGCGGCAGCCGGCAGAGTCCGCTCAGACGCAGGCCCCGGCCGGTGGATAAAGCCCACCCACGGGAGGCTCAGGCCTGCCCCTCCACTGCCCACCTGACCCTGGCTCTGCAGAAGACACTCCCAGGGGCCTGCGCTGTGGCACAGCAGGGGAAGCCACTGCCTGCAACACTGCCATCCCCTATGGCACCGGTTCGAGTCCCGGCTGCTCCACTTCTGATCCAGCTCCCTGCGAATGCACCTGGGCAAGCAGCGGAAAACGGGCGCTGCACCCAGGTGGGCGACTGGAAGCAGTTCTGGCTGTTGAGGCCATGTGGGGAGTGAAGATCCATCTCTCTCTCTAGCTCTCCCCCACCCCAACTCTGCCTTTCAAAGAAATCTTTACACACACCCACACACACAAACGCGTGCGGTAGTCCTGGCGCCGACATCCACAAGCAAACAGCCTGCAGAGAGCAACGGGAGAACAAGCACGCAGCCGCAGCCTCTCCCCACGAAGGTCCAGGCGCCCCGGGAAAACCCTGCGGCCGGACCCCAGCCGCTCCAGCTCAGCGCCAAGCACTGGGACCAGGCAGGCAGGGATGCAGGCGGACAGGACACCAGGAATGACATGGGAGGTGAGCACGTTTCACCTGCAGCCCCAGGGCAAGCACAGGCCCTGCGCTGTCCCAGCACGGGCCGGGAGGACACGCCCAAAGGACAGGGCAGCGCGTGGGTGAGGCAGGAGCAGGAAAAAGGCCACAGAGTGCAGCAGCCACCTGAAATCCGTTCCCATTTCTGTTCAACAAATCCCCCGCGTGGCAGGACACGCAGCTGTCATCAATCACTTTGGCATACGTCCCTCTAAGGCACCTGTCGGGCTGGCAGGGGGACACTCCCACACGAGCTCCGCCACCCGCTGCAGCTGGGAGGGACAGGAAGCTTGGCCACGTGGGCTATGTTCCTTCGCTTCCGCAGGAGCTGCTGAAACGGTGCAGACAGGGGCTGGGCAGCAGTCGGCCCCAGCGAGCGCACCCAGAGGCAGCCAGCAAGTCATCTCCCCAGTAACAGGCCGGGAGGGCGCAGGCACGGCCAGCGCACAGCCAGCGGGAAGGTGCCCACATAAAACCTGCCCGCTGCAAACACCACACGTGTGACTTTCTAGCTGCATGCTACACGTCAACGTGTCAGTAATGGGAGGCCCTGCAGACAGCTCCCCCCCACAGCCATCAAAGGGAAGCAGCGCCCCATGCAGCAAACACAGCACACAGCCCCCGCCCTGCCCTATCCTACTGAACCCCCGGGACCTTCATCAAGTCTCTGCCCCACCCCCCACTGCCCTGGGAAGCCCAGGAACCCTGAGCAGGGCATGACAGTCGCCCTGCTCTGCACCCGTCTCCTCCTCACGCAGTCCATCCACTCTAAACGCCAGCAAGCAGGCAACGCCCAGGAGCTCCTGTGCACCACACACAACTGAATGAAGGCAAAGCACCCACGGCGAGTCAGAAGTCTCGGAACTGGTGAAACAGAGCACAGTGCCGCACGGCGGAAGTGGAGAGATGGAACAGTTTGGAATGACTTTCTAGCAAGCCTGGGGCCAGCACTAAAGCAGCCCATTGACAAGTGCCGTGAGCCGAGCAGGCCGGGTCCCTGGTCCTGGGGCAGCGGGGCCTCAGGGAGAGGACCTGCTCTGGAGGTGAAGGCACTGTTGAGTGAGACACAAAGGATGGCAGACGTCACCGCTCCCGGCCTGCGACAGCACTGCACTCAGCGATGGCGAGACAGCAGGAATTCCAGGAGCACTGCAAGAATCCTAAGGCTGAAAAACCGGGCACGGCACTGTGGCGCAGAGGGTTAAGCCAGTGCCCGCGATGCCGGCACCCCATCTGGGCGCTGGCTGGAGTCCCGGCTGCTCACTTCCATCCAGCTCCCTCTATGGCCTGGGAAAGCAGCAGGAGATGGCCCAGGTGCTTGGGCCCCTGCAGCCATGGGGGAGACCTGGATGGAGCCCAGGCTCCTGGCTTCGGCCTGGCCCAGCCCCAGTTGTTGCGATCATCTGGGGAGTGAACCAGTGGACGGAAGATCGACATCTCTCTCTCTTTTTCTCTCCCTGTGACTCTGTCTTTCAAATAAACAAATAAACCTTGTTTAAGAATGAAGAAGGAGGTGGCCACGCCGTACCTATGAGAGAAACCATGCCCTCAATCTCCCAGGCCCACGTGCAGCCAGAGCCTGGCACACTGGGGTGAGAAGCCCACCCAGAGCAGAGCAGGGGAAAGGGCTCAGCTCAGCGCATCCGAGAAAGCACGCACTCCCCACCCAGCTCCTGCTGACTGCCTGAGAAGGCAGCAGAACATGGCTCAGGGTCTCGGGATCCTGCCATCCACGTGAGACCCAGATGGAGCTCCTGGCTTCAGCCTTGCCAGACCCGGCTGCTGTGGCATCTGCGGAGCGAACCAGTGGCCGGGAGGACTCTCTGTCCCTCGCCCCCTCCCTCTCCGACATGCTGCCTTTCCAATAAAGCAATCTGGAAAGAAAAGACAAAACTAAATGAGGGAGGGGAAGGAGAGAGGGAGGGAGGGAAGGGGAGGGGAGAGGGAGGGAGGGGGAAGGGGAAGGAAGGGAAGGAAGGAGAGGGGAGAGGGAGGGAGGGGAGGGGAGAGGGAGGGAGGGGGAAGGGGAGGGAAGGGAAGGAAGGAGAGGGGAGAGGGAGGGAGGGGGAAGGGGAGGGAAGGGAAGGAAGGAGAGGGGAGAGGGAGGGAGGGGGAAGGGGAGGGGAGAGGGAGGGAGGGGAGGGGAAGAGGAGGGAGGAGAGGGGAGAGGGAGGGAGGGGAGGGGAAGAGGAGGGGAAGGAGGGAAGGGAAGAAGGAGGGAGGGAGGGGGAAGGGAAGAGGAGGGGAAGGAGGGAAGGGAAGAGGGGGAGGGGAGGGAGGGGAAGGGAAGGGGAAGAGAGGGGAAAGAGGGAGAAGAGGAAGGGGGGAGGGGAGGGAGGGGAGGGGACGGGGAAGCAAAGCGCGCACAGGGAAGACAAGACAAGAAGAAAGCAGGCCGTCAGTGCAGGAGGGAGCGGCACTGTGAGGTCAGAACTTGCAGGGCCCTGCGCAGGGAGACGCCGGCTCTGCAGGTTAAACCGTGA
This sequence comes from Oryctolagus cuniculus, assembly GCF_964237555.1. Classification (NCBI taxonomy): domain Eukaryota; kingdom Metazoa; phylum Chordata; class Mammalia; order Lagomorpha; family Leporidae; genus Oryctolagus; species Oryctolagus cuniculus. Next base: position 2,100,023 of record NC_091440.1, read on the forward strand.
ACCTCAGCTCCGCAGGGCGGCTCAGGCAGAGGCTCTGAGAGGTGCGGGTGACAAGGAACCCGCGCAGAGGACCTGCAAACAGCACCCTGACGTCCTGACCCCAGGAGGCACCCTGCACCTCACTGCTGGCTCGACCCTGGAGGACGGGGGACAGTGCTGGGAGGTGGGTTCCTGCCACCCGCTTGGGAGTCCTGGACTGGGTTCCTGACTGCTGGCTTTGGCCTCTGCTCAGCCCCGGCCTTGCGGCCACTGGGAACTGAACCAGCAGGTGGGAGATCACAAACTGAAATAAAACTGAAATTCCCTTGCTCGGGAAGCAGCTTCTAATTCCGATTTCTACACCCGCCAAGCTGACTGTACTTCAGTCAGACCACAAGAGGGTGCTTGGGAAGCTACAGGTTGCCTTTTAGTGTAATGTTTTCCCCACAAACCATCAGACACAGGCAGAACTAGAGAAACGGGTGCCTCCCCAGGGAGCCCCCTACGCCTTCGACACTTCGCCAGCCTTGCGTCATCATGAATGATTCTCAATCCAAGACAACCACTCCACAACAGGAGAAGTAAACCAGAGAGAGAGAGACCTGGGGCAAGGCAGCAAGGGCTCTAAGAGACGCCTCGCCCAGGTCAGTCCCGAGCCCACACGCGGTGGGCGCGCCGGGAGCGCCGGGCCTTCTCCCGCAGCACAAGAACGCGTCCTGCACTGGCGTCTCCGCACCCTCCATGAACACACTGACCCTTCTGCACTCAGAGGCACACACGTGCCATCCGGTCCTCCCTCCATGAACACAGTGACCCCTACTGCACTCAGAGGCACACACGTGCCATCCGGTCCTCCCTCCATGAACATACTGACCCCTACTGCACTCAGAGGCACACACGTGCCATCCGGTCCTCCTCCATGAACACACTGACCCCTACTGCACTCAGAGGCACACACGTGCCATCCGGTCCTCCCTCCATGAACACACTGACCCTTCTGCACTCAGAGGCACACACGTGCCATCCGGTCTACCCTCCTCAACAAGAAAATCAGACGAAGCCCGCGGCGGGTGGGAGGGTGAGGCGGCAAATCCCAGAACACACGTTCCCTGACACTCTCCTTGCCTGCTCCATATAGCAACGCAGCGCTGACAGCCGCTGGCCTGTCCCTCCTCCTGGGCACCCTGACAGACACCCTACAGATCACGCCAGAGTTCCTCCAGCAAGGGAACCGAGATGCCCAGACCGCACGCCGGCTGAGGACGGAGGCCCGGGAGTGGACACAGCTCGCGGTCACACCGCCTGGCGCCAGACGGAGCAGAGTGAGCACTGGACCCTGTGCGGCCAGACCCCTCCCCACCTCCCCACCTTTCCACACCAGGACCCTGTGACGGCCAGACCCCTCCCCATCCCCCAGCTTTCCACACCAGGACCCTGTGACGGCCAGACCCCTCCCCATCCCCCACCTTTCCACACCAGGACCCTGTGACGGCCAGACCCCTCCCCACCTCCCCACCTTTCCACACCAGGACCCTGTGCGGCCAGACCCCTCCCCATCCCCCACCTTTCCACACCAGGACCCTGTGACGACCAGACCCCTCCCCATCCCCCACCTTTCCACACCAGGACCCTGTGCGGCCAGACCCCTCCCCATCTCCCCACCTTTCCACACCAGGACCCTGTGACGACCAGACCCCTCCCCACCTCCCCACCTTTCCACACCAGGACCCTGTGACGACCAGACCCCTCCCCACCTCCCCACCTTTCCACACCAGGACCCTGTGACGACCAGACCCCTCCCCATCCCCCCACCTTTCCACACCAGGACCCTGTGACGGCCAGACCCCTCCCCGTCCCTCCACCTTTCCACACCAGGACCCTGTGACGGCCAGACCCCGCCCCATCCCCCACCTTTCCACACCAGGACCCTGTGACGGCCAGACCCCTCCCCATCCCCCACCTTTCCACACCAGGACCCTGTGACGGCCAGACCCCTCCCCATCCCCCACCTTTCCACACCAGGACCCTGTGACGGCCAGACCCCTCCCCATCCCCCACCTTGCCACACCAGGACCCTGTGACGGCCAGACCCCTCCCCATCCCCCCACCTTTCCACACCAGGACCCTGTGACGGCCAGACCCCTCCCCATCCCCCACCTTTCCACACCAGGACCCTGTGCGGCCAGACCCCGCCCACTTTCAGTTTTCAGCAGCCCTCCATCGTGGACGCTCAGACACTGCCCGCGGCCCCGTGGGCGCGGCCAGCATGACAGCCAGGTGTGAGCGCACAGGAAGCTCGGGCCCTGGAGGCCGCAGCAGGGGGCTCTGCAGACTCAGCACGGGGCCTCCCACCATTCCTGGGGCAAAGCGAGAAGCCGCCTGCGCCCCCCACCTCACTGCTGCCCGCCATGGCAGCCCCTCCCACGAAGACAAGGCCCCTGGGACTCCGTCCCCTGGCTCACGCCCGCCTCCCCGTGCACTGCCACCCGGCACAAGCGGACGTGCACACGGCGCTCTGAGGCGCTCACTCACAAGTGCTCCGGGCACTCCTCGGGCAGGCAGCGCGTGCACACGGCGCTCTGACGCGCTCACTCACAAGTGCTCCGGGCACTCCTCGGGCAGGCAGCGCGTGCACACGGCGCTCTGAGGCGCTCACTCACAAGTGCTCCGGGCACTCCTCGGGCAGGCAGCGCGTGCACACGGCGCTCACTCACAAGTGCTCCGGGCACTCCTCGGGCAGGCAGCACGTGCACACGGCGCTCTGACGCGCTCACTCACAAGTGCTCCGGGCACTCCTCGGGCAGGCAGCGCGTGCACACGGCGCTCTGACGCACTCACTCACAAACTCCTCAGGCAGGCAGCGCGTGCACACGGCGCTCACTCACAAGTGCTCCAGGCACTCCTCGGGCAGGCAGCGCGTGCACACGGCGCTCTGACGCGCTCACTCACAAGTGCTCCGGGCACTCCTCGGGCAGGCAGCGCGTGCACACGGTGCTCTGACGCGCTCACTCACAAGTGCTCCGGGCACTCCTCGGGCAGGCAGCGCGTGCACACGGCGCTCTGACGCGCTCACTCACAAGTGCTCCGGGCACTCCTCGGGCAGGCAGCGCGTGCACACGGCGCTCACTCACAAGTGCTCCGGGCACTCCTCGGGCAGGCAGCGCGTGCACACGGCGCTCTGACGCGCTCACTCACAAGTGCTCCGGGCACTCCTCGGGCAGGCAGCGCGTGCACACGGCGCTGGCAGAGGCACGCACACCCTTGCACCACAGCTGCACACACGCAAACCCCAAACACACGAGAACGGAAGCAGCCGAGCCTCTTGAACTTACCAGACTTCGATACTGGCCCTGGAACAATTTTGAAGTCCGGCTGTGTGAAGGCTGGGATCCGAGGGAATCAAAAGACTTGATCCGGTGAGATGAGGGCCGCGTACACACGGAGTCACTTCCCAGTCCAATGTCTGAAAGAGCCATGGCGGGGAGGGGGCTGAGGAGGCCTGAAACTACCCACGCCACGCTAGCCTGAAGCCAGGGCAGCCCGAGGGCCACACCCCGGGACCACAGCAACGCCAGCCGTGGCCACGGTGCTCAGAGCAGCGCCCTTGACCGTGACATAAACACTCGCACTCCTGCCCGCCAGCTCCCCGGACGCCCTCCAGAGGCAGCTGTCTCTCGGCTCTCTCTCGTCTGTGGAACGCCTGGTGACTGCTTCCACCACACGCCCGTCCCAGGGAAGGAGGAGAGCGCAGCACTCAGCCGTGGCGACGTGGCGACGCGGCAGCCGACACAGCCGCTCCCCTCTCCCAGACCGCCCCCGCACCCTGGCAGAGGCTGAGCCCACTGTCGAGTCAGGGTCTAAGGACACACCGTCACTTCCACCACGGGCTTCAAAGCCAGAGAGGGCGGCCACTCAACAAGCGGAAGAGTCAGCAATCCTCGTCCTCCGAGGCACTCACTCTCCAGGGCGCCCAGCCGATGCTGGCTTCCACACGCGCCTTTGCCAGGAACACCCAGGCTCCCGCACCACATCACGGCTCTGCAAGCCGCAGGGTCCCAGCCTCGTCCCACCCCCGCCCCTCAGGGGACTGCCACAGCGCCTCGTGCCGGACCGCCGACAGGCCCAGCCCGGCCCCGAGCCTCTCCCGACTCTCGACTCTCGTCTTGACCCACAACAATGACTAACTCCTCCACTCGCGGTTCACACGCCCAGAAAGCACCCATGGTGACACTCAAAGCTGTGTCCCCAGAAGCCAAACTCCAGAGCACTCAACAGAAGCAGAGGGGCCAAATTCACCTCTCTGTGGACTGATCTGTGCTACACTTGTCCCCGTCCACCAGAGACCTCCCAATCATTTTATGTCATGCAAACCGTGGAGGTACAGACCAGCGTCTAAGCAGCCACAGTAAGACGGCCATGTGGCTGGGGAACATGGGTCTGCCATGGTCTCCGGCTGAATTTGCCTGCCGGTCCCCACCCATGGACATATGTGACTTTCTTCCTGACGTCTGCTCAGGCTGAAGCGAGCATTCTGAAAATGCAGTGATAAAGAAGGTAGCTCACTGTCTAATTAATTATAACACACCACAAACACTTGTCTGCAAACATTATCAAAAGGTGTGATTATTTTTTTTTTTTTTTTTTTTTTGGACAGGCAGAGTGGACAGTGAGAGAGAGAGACAGAGAGAAAGGTCTTCCTTTGCCGTTGGTTCACCCTCCAATGGCCGCCGCGGCCGGCACGCTGCGGCCGGCGCACCGCGCTGATCCGATGGCAGGAGCCAGGAGCCAGGTGCTTTTCCTGGTCTCCCATGGGGTGCAGGGCCCAAGCACCTGGGCCATCCTCCACTGCACTCCCTGGCCACAGCAGAGGGCTGGCCTGGAAGAGGGGCAACCGGGACAGAATCCGGCGCCCCAAACCGGGACTAGAACCCGGTGTGCCGGCGCCGCTAGGCGGAGGATTAGCCTAGTGAGCCGTGGCGCCGGCCAAAAGGTGTGATGATTTTAATAGTTTATAGCCAGCTCTGTACTCTGGCCCTTCAAATCCTTATTTCCTAGATAAGTCCACCCAGTGTCGGGGTGCCCTGCTCTCAGCCCCAGCGCCTCTCGCCAGGCACTGACGTGACAGCAGCAGGGTGCCAGCAGGGCTGAGGAAGCCAGTCTGTGCCGCCCACGGCAGTCCTGCCTCCCCCCCACACACACACACCCCCCAACTGCAGGGCCGGACAAAAGTAGGGGAGAACTGAAGAGGTGCGTTCCAATGCGGGCACTTCACCTCCGCCCTAATGTGTGACTTTCATGCGTCAAGGTCAGCAGGAAACGAACGCGTCACTATGGCTTCTTCCTTCCATAGCCACGCAGCCCATGGGACAGCCGAGCCCGCCCGTGGGGAGCCCACGCAGAACAGGCCCTGTCCCCACTGTGGTCTGAGGGCTCACTAGACGGGCTCCACCCATCCCACCCCCTTAGAAACAGCCAGGCGCGGAGCAGGCAAAGCGCCGTCTCTGCTGCCTCCAGCCCCGGCACACCTCGGCAGACAGCGCGCCCGCCGCGCTCCCTCATCACGGCACAGCTCAGAACCACACTGCCCCCTGGAGTGAGCATCCACACTGCAAACTCAGGAAAGCCGAGAGAGGCGCCTCGGGCTCCACTCCGCCACGTCACGTGAAGGGACCCTGGTCTCGTCACGCTCTCAGCTGACCTCTCAGCATCCTCAGGGGACCTACAGGCCCACCCTCGGGCTGGCGCTGTGCCTCAGGGGCTTAGGCCCTGCCGGCCACGTGGGCATCCCACACGGGTGCCGGTCGGAGTCCTGCCTGCTCCACTTCGTTCCAGCTTCCTGCTGCTGTGCCTGGGAAAGCAGCGGACCATGGCCCAAGTGCTTGGGACCCCACCACCCAGCTGGGAGACCCGGATGGCGTTCCAGGCCCCTGGCTTCAACCTGGCTCAGCCCTGGCCATCGCAGCCATTCGGGGAGGGAACCAGCAGAAGGAAGGCCTCTGTCTCTCCTTCTCTCTGTAAATCTGCCTTTCAAATAAATGAATAGATCTTTTTTTCAAAAAGGAACATTCTATTCTAATAAGGAAAAAAAGGTGAGAGCTAAGGGAACAAAAGAAGCAATCAGCAGAAGCATGCGTACTTTAAATTCAATCCTCATTCACTTGCTAACCCCCTCATCCCCCAACCCCGTCTTCCCGCTCCATTAAATTAAAAGTTCAATTAAAAGAAGAGTCTTACCTGCTGTCACTTTATTTAGAGTCACTAGGGAACTGAGGACCTTGTTAAAATTCTGCCCCTGATACAAATCATTTGCATCAAACGTCTGAAAGGGAAAATTAAACAGGCAAAATTAGTAGAGTCGTCTTCTGGGGATGCAGGACAAATGCCACTCTCCCAACACAGGGGCGATGCAGCTGACAGGACCCCCAGATGGGAGCAGAGACAGGGAGAGCAGCGGGCTGGCCGGAGTCCTGGGGGAGGCTGTCTGGTCAGACCCTCACTAAGCACGGGTCACACCCTGGGCCTCCCACCGGCTTCCTGTGCCCCAGGGCCAGCCCTGCCCAGCTCGGCACAGCCCAGAGCTGGAGCTGGGCAGACGCTCCCTGGCTAAGGCAGAGGCGGCAGAGCACGGCACACGGCACGCTGCAGAGAGCAGGTTGGCCAGGAGGTGACCTCACAGCCAAGAAAGACAGACCTTTGTGGGCATGGCGCGTCACGCAAGACAATCGGGAAGGGCGGGAGACACGATCCCAGAGGAGGGCCAGGTGGGGACAAGGGACACACCCACCCCTGGACACCTGGCAAGGACCCCTTGGCTGTGACCCCGCCCCCCCCAGGCCTGTCCAGAGACCTGGGACTCCGATGGAAGTCCTCCCCAAGCTGGGAAGACAGAGTATGAGCCAGCCCCGAAGGTCACAGCTGGAGTGTGTGGGCACACACCTGTTAAAACACACACTCATTCCAAATACCGTTACAGACAACTCTGTATCACCAACCATCGGCTCCCAACATAACTGTAGTAGTCAAGTCATCCAAACTACGCCCCAATCATGAAAACTCAGAGGGAGGCATTAGATACCGAAAGGTTTATCACATCACATTACTCTGCTTCTCCTCACCGACGCAGAAATGAACAAATGGGCTCTCGCTAGGTCTGCGCACCACCCCTGCCCGGCCCTCCCTCCCGCCAGCCCCTCCCCAGCCAGGAACTCGCTTCTCCTCCCCTTCCTGCGGGTTTTCCTGGCTAACTCTTACTCATCTCACTTCCTGGACAGCCCCCCTGCTCCCGCCTGGCTGCCCCAGAACACTGGACAGGGAGCTACACGGTCCATCTACACCCCAGGAGGCCACACCGCACGGGACGCTCACAGCGAGACACCAGGGGAAGCCGCCCAGGCCCGACAAACACTGCCTTCTCACCCACGCGTCACCCCCAGTTACGGGCTCCCGCCACAGTGTCTGAAACGAAAGCCCAACAGTCCCGAGGGATGCTGATGGTTGACCACAGAACTGGACACTGGCTCAGAGAGGCAAACAGGACGGGCATCTGGCGGCACAGATAGACACTCTGGGACGCCCGCGTCGCACACCAGAGCCTGCTTCCTGTCATGCACACCGTCGGAGGGCCCGGGACAGCCCTGGAGGGAAAACAGACGGAGTTTCCAGTCCCTGCTTCAGCCTGGCCCACCCCTGACTGCACAGGCTTCTGGGAAAGAACCGGCGGCTGGGAGCTCTGCTTTTCTGCCTTTCAAATAAACAGAATAGCTTTTTTAAAGAAGAGGAGGAGGCCACCGGATCACCACTGTCAAGACTGCAGCAGCCACAGCTCCTACATAAGGCCCAGCCTCAAGGGCGGCCGTGAGCCCTCGCGCCCTGGGCGTGTGCCCTGACGCCATTTCCAACAGGACCAGGACCCGGACCCTCCCTGTGAACAGACAGGCCGCACAACCCCATCAGTGCCAGCCACTGCCGAACAACGATTTAAGATGAAATTCCAACACAAATGAATATCCATTTTCATCTCAAGTGACAAAAATGAGCTAAAAGTCACTATTAAAAAAATAAAAAGTATCATTAACCTTAACAGGCCTCAGCTTCCCCACATGCAAAGTACAAAGGTTCCTCAACTGCAAAGAAGGTGGCCTGACTTTTCCAACTGTTATTTAAGGTCTCATTCCACAGCCTGGAGGACTCGAGCTACAGCGTTAGCCAGTAAAGAAACACGAACATAAACTTCTACTAACCTTCATGGTGGCCAGCGGGCGAGCCACAAAGCCCAGAGCAACAGGATGCTATGGACGAGGCTTCCTGTTATTCCAGGGTACAGCTCGCTCTCACTCGGATACCAGGAAGCATCTGACTGGCTGCGCTGCCCACCAATGGGCTTCAACATGACATCAGAGCCTCGGTGAGCACACACATTTCTCAACAGGAAACAAAACAATGGGACGAGACAAGCGCTAGCCACGGAGGGCCGGCACGCACTCTGAGCCCACGAGCGTCCTCACTGGAGCACTCCCCCAGAGAAGGGCAGCAGCCTGCTCCCGAGACCAGACCCCTGCAGCTCAGGAACGAGGGGCACCTCGCTGGAACTCGCACAGGAGGCTCCGTGTGCAGGTGAGGGCCTGAACTGCTGGGGGCGGGGGCCGGCCAGCTCTCAATGCAGGACAAATGCGCCTGGCATCCCCGGGCACCCTGGCAGGTGCCGCTCCACGCCCCCAGCCCCCACCCCCTCCGAGCGCTGGCTGGCTCCCGGCCTCTCAGGGCCCTCTGAGTGGAGGCCAGAAGCATGGCCGTCTCCCAGACCAACTAAATCAGACCTCTAAGGGGGGCCCAGGAAGGGACCTCTGAAACGTCCCCAGTAGAGAGAGAGGGAGACAGCTGGCTCACCAAGACAGCCCCGACACCACCTGGCCAGGTGTGGGGGAGACACAGGGGAAGGGAACACCAAACACCCAACACGCTTTAGAATCTATAGGGGAGGGGCCGGCGCTGTGGCACAATGGGTTAAAGCCCTGGCCTGAAGCACTGGCATCCCATATGGGCGCCAGTTCTAGTCCTGGCTGTTCCTCTTCCAATCCAGCTCTTTGCTATGGCCTGGGAAAGCAGTGGAAGATGGCCCAAGTGCTTGGGCCCCTGCACCCACGAGGGAGATCTGGAAGAAGCTCCTGGCTCCTGGCTTCAGTTTGGCGCAGCTCCAGCCATTGCGGCCATTTGGGAGTGAACCAACAAATGAGAAGACCTTTCTGTCTCTACCTCTCTGTGTAACTCTTTCAAATAAATAAAATAAATCTTTAAAAAAAAAGAATCTATAGGGGAAAGTATCTCACCCTTCCTCTCAACATGCCGTACGATAAACCAACGTCCTCAACACTATTCTACCAGCTTTATACGGAAAACCACAAATCCATTTTTCATGTTGTACTTTTAACAGCAATGCTTCACGATGAAATACAGAAAGTGTCAAACCATGGAGAAACCAGGACAGCGGAGAGTACGCAAGGCAGACACAGAAATACTTTCTAGAAGTTTCCGCGGTGGATGAGCAGGCAAAGGGCCACCTGCTCGCACAGCCTCCCACGGTGCACTGCACACGTCACCCTCGCGGCGGGCAGGGCACCAGACAGGAAGCCGCACCTGGCGAATGCCTCACGCTCCCGAGTCAGTCTGAATCCTGTTGACCACCAGCTGCAATGGGTCGTCCTGGGCCCCGTGCCTTGGGTCCGTCACCTCCGGAGGACATCAGGCACTCGGGGAATCTGCACTGACTGACTTCAGATGAAGAACCATCACTCCAGCTGCCCGGTTCAGCACTCCTAGGCTGGCGTGCCAAAAAACGGACTTATCTTTGGCAAGAGGCACTTAAGGATTTAGGAGTAGAGGCCGGCGCCGCGGCTCACTAGGCTAATCCTCCACCTAGCGGCGCCGGCACACCGGGTTCTAGTCCCGGTCAGGGCGCCGGATTCTGTCCCGGTTGCCCCTCTTCCAGGCCAGCCCTCTGCTGTGGCCAGGGAGTGCAGTGGAGGATGGCCCAGGTGCTTGGGCCCTGCACCCCATGGGAGACCAGGAGAAGCACCTGGCTCCTGGCTCCTGCCATCGGATCAGCGCGGTGCGCCGGCCGCAGCGCGCCGGCCGCAGCGGCCATTGGAGGGTGAACCAACGGCAAAGGAAGACCTTCCTCTCTATCTCTCTCTCTCACTGTCCACTCTGCCTGTCAAAAAAAAAAAAAAAAAGGATTTAGGAGTGGAATGTCATGACAAACCTAACGTAAGTGTCAAAATACGCAAGCATATTAAGAAAGCAAAATGAGGTGGTTTCTAAAAATTTTATTCATTTGAGAGACAGAGAGATCTCCCTTTCCCTGGCTCAGTCCCCCGAATGCCTTCACCAGCCAGGGCTGGGCCACGGGCAGCAGGGACCTGACTACTTGTGCCTGTGTGCCACCTGCTGTCTCCCAGGAAGCAGAATGGGAGGTCAGGGCGGGGTGGACCCCAGCACGTAGACTCGCAGACTCGGGTGCAGGCTCCTGACTGGCGTTGGGAGGCTAGGTCAGAGCCTCCCCGTAGCTGGGCTGTGGGGGTGGGCCTGATCGTCCAGCCTGACAGAAGACAGCACTGTGACGCACAGTGGGGACTGAGGAGGGTCTCAGACCGGGGCGGGAGCAGAGGAGGCCCCGGGGCAGGAGCAGAGGAGGCCCCGGGGCCCTCACTCTCCAACGACAAGACGGCTCCCGCACTGGGCAGCTCCCTCCGCCACCACCTGGTGCTCAGAACGCAGACACCGGGACACAGGTGCCCAGGGGAGCTGGCCAGGGACACTCACGGGAGGCTGCCTCTCAGTCCAGAGCTACCTCCTCAGCCCACATGCCTCCTCGCCCTGCCTGGTTAGAGCGGAACTCATATCCCCACAACACGCTTCACAAACACAGCGCACAAGCCTGCTTCTGCACACTGGTCCTGTCAACACGGCCGCCCAGGCTGCACACCTGGGCACTGCTGGCTGACCTCACCCTTCGGCCACACTCAACACCTGAGACCCCCCAACCCAGGGCCAGACGTCCACTCGGAGGAGGGAGAGCCATGGGGCTGGGAAGCTGTGCTGGCACCTGCTCTGCCCTCCACCCTCCCATGCCCATGCCTCTATCTGACCAGCACCCAGCCGCACCCAGTCAGAGCAGACACCAGGACACAGGGAGGGCTGCATCCCAAAGTCGCCGGGCCAGCTGTGCCTCCGCTGTCTCCAGCCTCCAGGTCCACAGGGACTGCTCCTCTGCACGCCACACTGACTCCTAACCCCACAGAAAACCCCATCCCACACCCCCACAGGTGCCAAAGACTGCCCCGTGGTCCAGACTCCACCCCCAGCCTCGACTCAGCGCTGGTACGCAAGCAACTGCAGTCGGCACATTCCTCATCCTGTGGCGACATCGCAGTAGCCAAAGCCAGAGTCGATTTGGCTTCTGAACTAACACCTGACTCAGGGCGCTCTCCTCTGCAGGAGGAAGACGGTGGGGGGGGGGGGGTCACCAGTGTCCCCCCGGCAGCGGAAGCCATGCCAAAGCAGAGGTTTACGTGCCCGATTCCAGGCAGGAAAACCTGGGGTCGGCGCAGAAACGCCCATGGCGGCTTCAGGAAGGCTTCGGCCCAAGAGCCGGCTGTGGAGCAGAGCCCGGTAACTGCTGTGCAGGGCATGACATCACCTCCACTTCCTCCCTGCCCCAGGCCCGCTGCGGGCAGGCCTGGCCACGTGACCTGCTCGGCCAATGAGACGTGAGCAGAAGTGACGGACACCGGCCGCTCGCAGATTCTCAGCAAAGAGAGAAGCTTTCGGTGGTTTCAAGCCCCGACTCTTCTTCCCTGAACTGAGAGTGGCAGGGCCCACGGGGAACTAACCGCTCGCTCATCCCGGGTCCTGGAGCAGACAGCCCGGCACAGACGGCCTGAAGTGCGGTAGCGCGCGGGCAGAGCCGAGCCACAGGGTCCTCGGGCTCGGGGACCGTGGGAACACGGCGCCAGGCAGCAAGAGGCAGCACGGGGTCCGCGCCCACGTGTTCCCGCAGAGGGGACACACCTCCAAGAAGACAGCAAGGCCCTCCCGCAGAGGGGACACACCTCCAAGAAGACAGCAAGGCCCTCCCGCAGAGGGGACACACCTCCAAGAAGACAGCAAGGCCCTCCAGGGAAGCAGGGAGGCCGCCTCCGCGCCAGAAGGCAGAAGCTGACGCCTCCGAGCTGGCTCAGGCAGAAGCAGAATTCCCCACTGCTCACGAGGAGGAAGACGGTCCTCACCGGCACGTGCCGCTCCACGCCGCTCCAGCCCCCTCCCTCCCAGAGGCTACGCTGGGGACCTCGGAACCGCTGCTGCTTGTCACTCAGAAATCCCCGACAAGAACACCACGCGAGAGCCTTCCCGCCAGCCTGAGGGAGCACGCCTTTTAGGGCAGACGCCCCACGCTCTCAGGGCACGGGCGGCGATGCCGGCAAGGCAGGGGTGCCACTGACAGGTGCTGCGGCTCCGCCCGCAGCCTCGCACCTGGAGCGGTCACCCGCTCTAAACTTGGAACACAGGCGTCTGCTGTCCCAGCCTAAGGAGCAGCTCCGCTGGGACAATGCGGCTCAGGGTCTCTCCTGCCGAGGCCACCAGCTCAGCGGGAGCGGCAGGCACCCGGCAGCCTGGCGGCCACGCACTGGGCTGAGGAAGTGCCAACAAGATGGCTCAGCTCACGGCTGCTGGCAGGAGCCTTGGCGCCTCGTGTCCTCGTGGCACCAGCGGCCGTGCCGAGAGCACAGGCAGGATGGAAGGAGTGCCTGCTGTCGCAGCAATGGCACCACTGCCTCCGCCGTCACACACCACGCTCCACGTGCAGGGACGTCGCCAGGGCAGCCCGGCTCCAGGGAAGGAGGGCAAGGCCCCCCTGCAGAGAAAATGGAAAAGCACACAACTCAAACAGCAAAGAAGGAGCCTGCACAGGACTTGGAGTTGATGGCTCGTGTCATCTCCTACCAGGGGCCGGCGTAAGGCGCAGCGGGTAAAGCCGCCACCTGCAGCACCAGCAGCCCATATGGGCACTGGTTTGAGTCCCCGCTGCTCCACTTCCCATCCAGCTCCCTGCTAAGGTGCCTAGGAAAGCAGTGGAAGATGGCCCAAAGTACTTGGGTCCCTGCACCCACATGGGAGACTCAGAAGAAGCTCCTGGCTTCGGACTGGGGTCTAAACCAGCAGATGGAACACCCTCCCCCGCTGCCCTGCCCTGCATCTCTCTCTCCCTCTCTCTCTAACTCTGCCTTTCAAATAAATAAGTAAATCTTTAGAAGAAAAACAAAAGATGAGCTACCACCCCTCAAAAATGGCTATCTACACCCCTACAGCCACCCACAGTGTGACCACTGCCACCTCTCTCAGGGGACAGACAGGGTGACACAGCCACCCACAGTGTGACACCACTGCCACCCTTCTCAGGGGACAGGGTGACACAGCCACCCACAGTGTGACCACTGCCACCTCTCTCAGGGGACAGACAGGGTGACACAGCCACCCACGGTGTGACCACTGCCACCTCTCTCAGGGGACAGACAGGGTGACACACGCCACCCACGGTGTGACCACTGCCACCTCTCTCAGGGGACAGACAGGGTGACACAGCCACCCACAGTGTGACCACTGCCACCTCTCTCAGGGGACAGACGGGGTATCAGAGACACCCACAGTGTGACACCACTGCCACCTCTCTCAGGGGACAGACAGGGTGACACAGCCACCCACGGTGTGACCACTGCCACCTCTCTCAGGGGACAGACAGGGTGACACACGCCACCCACGGTGTGACCACTGCCACCTCTCTCAGGGGACAGACAGGGTGACACAGCCACCCACGGTGTGACCACTGCCACCTCTCTCAGGGGACAGACAGGGTGACACAGCCACCCACAGTGTGACCACTGCCACCTCTCTCAGGGGACAGACAGGGTGACACAGCCACCCACGGTGTGACCACTGCCACCTCTCTCAGGGGACAGACGGGGTATCAGAGACACCCACAGTGTGACACCACTGCCACCTCTCTCAGGGGACAGACAGGGTGACACAGCCACCCATGGTGTGACCACTGCCACCTCTCTCAGGGGACAGACAAGGTTCACAGCCACCCACGGTGTGACCACTGCCACCTCTCTCAGGGGACAGACGGGGTATCAGAGACACCCACAGTGTGACACCACTGCCACCTCTCTCAGGGGACAGACAGGGTGACACAGCCACCCACGGTGTGACCACTGCCACCTCTCTCCGGGGACAGACAGGGTATCAGAGACACCCACAGTGTGACACCACTGCCACCTCTCTCAGGGGACAGACAGGGTGACACAGCCACCCACAGTGTGACACCAATACCACCCCCCTCAGGGGACAGACGGGGTTCACAGACACCCACAGTGTGACCACTGCCACCTCTCTCAGGGGACAGACAGGGTGACACAGACACCCACAGTGTAACCACTGCCACCTCTCTCAGGGGACAGACGGGGTATCACAGCCACCCACAGTGTGACACCACATGAAAAAGAAACAGGCAGGCTCCTCAAAGAAACAGGAGAAAATCTCAGATTTGCAAAGCTAACTACCCACAGCCCTAACTTGTCCCGCCCTGGCTTCCAAATTCACAGGTAGTACGGAAAATCAGGAGCACCTGCCATCTGATGGAGGACAAGCAAACTTTGCGTCACGAAATAATGCTCTGTATGTCACCTGCATCTTCAATCTGTTAAAATCTTCCATTGTAAGCAAATGAACCTGACTCACACATGCTCTAAAAACGCACGCAGTTCACGTGGCTCACGAGTAACCGGCAAGAGCCACAACAGAGAGCCAGGAAGCAGCTTCAGCACTGGTCTCAGGCGGCACAGCCCAGCAGCCCCGGCCCCGACACACCTCCTGGTCCCCAGCCCAGCAGCCCCGGCCCCGTCACACCTCCTGGTCCCCAGCCCAGCAGCCCCGGCCCCGTCACACCTCCTGGTCCCCTCCGCCTCCACGGCGCCAGCCACCAGGTGAGCCAAGTGCACACCAGCGAGTCAGAGCAGGGCAGGCACACAGCACGGTGGCAACCAGCAAACCGGCACGTGTGAGCACAAAGGTTCAGCCAGCCCCAGGGGCCGACAGGGCTGCAGCAACGGAAGTGAACATGCTAACACGCGGGGTCCACGCGTGCAGTCACCCCTACCTACTGCAGCGATGTCAACACCTCCCCAGCCCTCAGCAAGCTGGCCACGTGACCCCAGCTGCCCTGAACCTCCCGGCCACACTGACAGAGAAGCCAAAGCCGGATGAGTCACAGGGACAGACACCTCTAGCCACGCCCAGGAAGACCAGAGCAGAGAATGGGAGGAAAAGCCCTCTCCCTCCTCGCCACCGCCACCCCAATCCCACCTGGACACTCCGAGGGAGGCCCACAGCCCAGCAGACAGAGTGGTAGCATTCTACACGCCACAAGTGGCCCGCTCCCCAGGAGTTCACGGACAAGCTATTTTTCACTCAAGAAACTGTTACTTTTGCCACAGTTCTGGAGTGTGGTTTGCAGAGTTCAAAAATAGAGTTCTGTCCTACCATTTTGTCAAGTGGAATCTGCGTTCAGAACGCCAGCCAGCGAGAAGAGCGTTAAGTAAGCGGTCCTGCTCCAATTTCATGCAGACGGTCCCCATCGCTAGGGGCTCGTGAAAAACAGACTCCTGCTTCTCGGCTTAATTCCGCCTTCTCCTACACTCCAGGGATAAAATTAAAGTGTGATGATGGATTCCATCAATTACAGCACTTTCACCCAACGTGGCCCCAAACAACCGACTTCAGTATAAAATGGGAACCAGATGCCACTCAAGTCCACGGCGCGCTCTGCACACTGGGACAGGGGGCTCATCGCTGGAAGAAACCACCTCTAGTTAGGAGGCTCCTAGGAGAGGCGGGGAGAGGACTGGCGGTGCGGCAGCCGCGCCATGCCCTCTGCCATCTTCAGCACCCTGCACAAGGGACACTCAGGGAGGCCACGGCAGCACAAGCAGGGAAAACAGGCGGAAGGCAGATGCGCTGAGGCCCACGGCGCCACACCCACACGCGCACAGCTCTTGCCTTGCAGAAACTAGGCCCGCGTGCCAATTTTATCTCAGGCAGGGAAACGCCTCCAGGAGGCACGTCACAAAGGTGACAAAGAACCAGGACCAAGCCAGACACCACACACCAGCCAGGGGAGGAGAGCACGCAGCAGGGGGCCAGGGGACACTGGACTCTCACAGGGCACCCACACAGTCCAGCCAGGGAACGGTAGACTCTCACAGGGTCACAGGGCACCCACACAGTCCAGCCAGGGGACGGTGGGCTCTCACAGGGTCACAGGGCACCCACACAGTCCAGCCAGGGGACAGTGGACTCTCACAGGGTCACAGGGCACCCACACAGTCCAGCCAGGGGACGGTGGGCTCTCACAGGGTCACAGGGCACCCACACAGTCCAGCCAGGGGACGGTGGGCTCTCACAGGGTCACAGGGCACCCACACAGTCCAGCCAGGGGACGGTGGGCTCTCACAGGGTCACAGGGCACCCACACAGTCCAGCCAGGGGACGGTGGGCTCTCACAGGGTCACAGGGCACCCACACAGTCCAGCCAGGGGACGGTGGGCTCTCACAGGGTCACAGGGCACCCACACAGTCCAGCCAGGGGACGGTGGGCTCTCACAGGGTCACAGGGCACCCACACAGTCCAGCCAGGGGACGGTGGACTCTCACAGGGTCACAGGGCACCCACACAGTCCAGCCAGGGGACGGTGGGCTCTCACAGGGTCACAGGGCACCCACACAGTCCACACCCAGTCCAGCAATGACCATCTTCAAGTGCTAGCAATGCATGCCGGCAAAAGAACAGTCTGCCTGTCCATATGGCAGGGCCTGGACACAACGCCTGCTCGGCCTGGCGACGGGAGGTCAGAGCACTCACAGCCGAGTTCTGTTAACCTGAAAACCCAGGGCAGGCACACCAAGTGCTTCGCGGCTTAGCATCAGCTAAACCCGCCTGGAGTCCCAAGTCCTCGCTTCCTGCTGACCACATCCTGGGATGCAGCAGCTGACGATGGCTCAAGAGGGTCCGTGCCAGTCACGATCCTGGGCGCCTGGCTTCTGCCTGGCCAAGTCCTGGGGAATGGACTTCCGAATGGAAGAGCTGTCCATATCCCTCTCCCCTTCAAATAAAATGGGAAATAGATAAATAAATGAAAACTTAAGGGGCAGCATTGTGGCGCAGCAGGTGAAGCCACCACCTGCAATGCTGGCATCTCACATACGTGCCAGTTCTTGCCCCGGCCACTTCACTTCCTATCCAGTTCTCTGCTAATGGTCTGGGAAAAGCAAAGGAGAATGGCCCGGGTGCTTGTGTTCCTGCAACCCACATGGGAGACGCAAATGGGGGTCTTGGATCTGGCTCTGGCTTGGCCAGAAACCTGGCCATTGCAGCTACTTGGGAGGTAAACTGATAAGTGGAGAACCACCACCACGTGTGTGTGTGTGTGTGTGTGTGTGTGTGTCTTCTTTCTCTGTAACGCTTTCAAATAAATTAATTAATTAAAGAAAACAATTAAGACTCAGAGCAAGTAGCTGCAAAGCCAAAGCTTGGAGCGAATGTTCCAACAGTGAGCAGTACACATCCTTCCCAGCCCTCCCTAGGGGCCACTGGAATGCTAGGGATAGCTGAAAATAGGGCTAGGAAACCCTAGAGGCCAGGAAGTGGAGGGAACGTGAGCAACCCAAGAATTCAGAGCAGCCCCACGGAGAGGCCGGAGGAGCCCACGGAGTCACCCAGCACCAGGAACCGACAGCCGGCACCTCGGGGACCACGCCCCGGTCACCCAGAAGCCGACACCTGCACGGGAGATGAAGAGGATGGCAGGCAACTCTACCCCCACGTGACCTCCCCGGGGAGCCTGCGCCAGCCTCACGGGCAGCAGGGAGCACGTCCCTCCACCCTCCCATCATCCTCGGGCCAAGTGCCACCCACCCACATGCAGTCACGACAGCTATGACGCCGGTCAGCCAGTGTGAGCCACAACCAGGACTGACCAAGGCCCTGATAGGCAGATGAGGAAAGCCCGAAGCCGGACTGGTTCCCTGAGACAGGCAGGCACGTCCCCTGCGCTCCAGCTGACCACAGCCAAAGTCTGGGGCTCAGACCCCAGCAGAGGCAGAGGGGCTCACAACTTCAGGCCCCCGGGCCCAGGCAACCACAGCAGTGTGGTCTCTGGGTTTTGTTAATTTCAAACAAGCCAGAGTGGATGTTAAAGAAGTTGGCAACCCAGAAGGGCCAGTGGGGAGACAAGAGAAGCCCCCAGATATGCCCCCTCCAGCCAAAGGACCAGCAAAGAGTGGCCCTCCAAGACAGAGAGCTTCCACGGATCACCCCTCCCCAAACCAACCCTCCCCCTCCCCCAGACCCTTCACCACCCAACACCAGGACACACAGCCTCCCCCACGCCTAGCGGAGTCACACCCAGGGGACGGCAGAAGGAGATAATTGAAGACACACAGCTTCTGTCTCTTATTAAACCTTATACAGTAGCGGTGGAAAAATTAACTCAACTACCCAGTGGCCTTCGTTCCACCCCACAGGACCGTATCTGAGAGAATTCTTCACTTAAAAGCAGAACGTTTGGGCACACGTCTAGAGGCTGGCCCCTGCCTCAGGCCTGGGGAACCTCCAAGAGGACAGCAGGATGCGTCCCCAAGTTCCTGTCTCCTCTCCCTCCCAGAGCCCCTGTGGGCGGGTCAGAACCTAACCTCTGCCACCCAGAGCCCCTGTGGGCGGGTCAGAACCTAACCTCTGCCACCCAGAGTCCCTGTGGGCGGGTCAGAGCCTAACCTCTGCCACCCAGAGTCCCTGTGGGCGGGTCAGAGCCTAGCAGCCACTCGGCCTCTTCCTGCCACCTCGGAAGGAAAGTCAGGAAGCTCAGCTCTCACCAGAACGGTATCTCCAGCAAATGTCTCGGGAACGGCAGAGAGCGAGCCAGCTCTCCCCTGTGGTGGCTCCGCGGCCGGTCCCCGGCGGCTGGGTCCCCAGCGGCTGGGGACGGAAGCCCTCACTCCATCCACAGCCAGGTCCCCGGCAGCTGGGGACAGAAGCCCTCACTCCACGGCCCAGTCCCCGGCAGCTGGGGACGGAAGCCCTCACACCGTGGCCAGGTACGGAAGCCTTCACTCCGCAGCTGGTCTCCGTCCTTGTAGCCACGGCAGCTTCCACCTGCCCGCCGGCCACTGCCGCCTGCCTCCTAAGACCACGTGTGTTTCCTCCACACACACCAGGCTCACCTGACCAGCAGTTAGGTCCCGGATGGGCTGGCAATTCAGAGTCTGCGGTCATTCCCATGGGGTGCAGCTCCTCAGCTCAAAGCACGATCCCACTATAAATCCACCTGGAGGGGCCAGCGCTGTGGCGCAGCAGGTTAATGCCCCGGCCTGCAGTGCTGGCATCCCATATGGGCGCCAGTTCGAGACCCGGCTGCTCCACTTCCCATCCAGTTCCCTGCTATGGCCTGGGAAAGCAGCAGAAGATGGCCCAACTCCTTGGGCCCCTGCACCCGCGTGGGAGTCCTGGAACAAGCTCCTGGCTCCTGGCTTCAGATCGGCACAGTTCCAGCTGTTGCGGCCAATTGGGGAGTGAACCATCGGATGGAAGACCTCTCTCTCTCTCTCTCTGCCTCTCCTCTCTCTATAACTCTTTCAAGTAAAAAAAAAAAAATTAATCTTTTTAAAAAAATCCACCTGGAGCCGGGGGGCGGAGCAGACAGCAGGTCTTGCGCACACCGGTGTCCATCCCGCCCACCTTTCCAAAGCCGGCAGGAGCCCAGCCCCGCTGAGGCGCCCTTCTCTCGGCCCCTACGCGTGCTGCTTCCTCTAACCCCAGGCCCACAGCCCCCTCCTGCAGCTCTCTCAGCCTCCCGTGTGTCGCTTTCACGCCCACAGGGGTCTCCACGAAGCTGAGACACAGGGTCACCTGCACGGCCCGAGGCAGGGCACGGTGCTTGAGCAATGTCCCCATAAACCGTGTGCAAACGAACATCACCTGGACTCCCAGTTCTCCACTGAGACAAAACCCGAAATACGGTCCCCGACACATTCATGACCCCCACCCCAGGAATCTCTACGTCGCATATGAGGGAACTCGTCCTGTTCTAAACTAAGGTTCCACCAGACTCCTGCAAGCCAGGAAGAAGGTCCTCTCCCAGGCTTCTCTCGGCACAGGGTGCACACTCTGAGGCAGCGGCAGCCTGGGACTCTTCATACGCCCATTTCCCAGTCCCAAAGCTGCCCCCTGGGCCTGCTCCTAACACCTCCAACGGATCAACGCTCATGCTCACAATCCAAAATGCACTTCACATGACAACTGGCGCACACACGACTCCCAAAGCCATAAACTTGAATTTTTAATCCATTCACCACTGAGTGAGAGACCAACGGCTGCAAGCGCAGGGCAGACTCTCTCGATGACCTGCCCTGCCCCCCTTTCACCAGCAGGTGGCAGACTCTTCACAATACCCCATGGCCTTAATGGAGTCACGCATCACACTCAAAACGACAGGGGTGTGTTGAAAACCAGCATTTTTGCAACCACACAGCCCAAACCACACGTAAATCCCCTTCCAGTTGCCTGGTGCAGGTTATTTCTGTCTATGTAACTTACCAGACATTCAAAACGTAAAGCAAGACCTACACTGCGTGCTTCCTGAAATGGTCCGTAACCATCCCCATGCCCGTGCTGCAGTGGGGTTCCAGACATAAAAGCGCTGGAATCTCCACAAATGCGACGCAGACACCAAGCCCAGGCACCCCCCCACACGGAGGCCTCCCTCCCCGACGGCCTCCTCACAGCCAGCCGCCCCAGCTCCACGCACGCTAGCTGCCCCACTTCCTCTCTCTGCGTCTGCACCCTGGTGCTCCCGGGGAGATGGGCAACGCCCCGTTTGTGTCTGCTTCTCCTCCCCCGGTCAGCCTTCACTCTTCACTCCTGAGGTCCACGGGAAGACTTCCTGCTTCACAACGAAAAGCTTGTGGAAACAAGAACACAGAGCTCAGCCGCCCACTGCCAGGTCACCCCGAGACCATGACCTTGATTCCGGAAGGGGAGTAACCACGTTCTCCCTTCCAAAAGCCCAAGAGGCACAGGACTTCCCACCGTCAACGTCCCGGCCCGACTGACCCGAGCTGAGGTTCCGGGGCAGCCGCATGTTAAAAGCACCCCGGGGAAGTGATCCCAGCGAGGATCGCCGGTGGACACTGGAAACATCGGGCAAGAAATCGGAGAGCAGGACGGCCCGTGTCCCTGCAGACTGCGGACTGGACACGCGGGACGGCCCGTGTCCCTGCAGACTGCGGACTGGACACGCGGGACGGCCCGTGTCCCTGCAGACTGCGGACTGGACACGCGGGACGGCCCGTGTCCCTGCAGACTGTGGACTGGACACGCGGGACGGCCCGTGCCCCTGCAGACTGCGGACTGGACACGCGGGACGGCCCGTGTCCCTGCAGACCGCGGACTGGACACGCGGGAGAAGGCACCTGTGCAACAGGGATGGCGGGTGTCGACCTCAGCACGGGCTGGAGCAGCCGCAGAAATGCAGCCACCTGTGGCAGCGGGAACGTGGCACCTTCTGGGAACCAGTCTTGCCAGAGCACGCCCCGACGCAGGGCCCGGTACATTTCCAGAGCTCACGTCAGCCGTGAGAAAGGAAGAGAAGCTCCTCCACACTGAAGGAGGCCGAGAGACCACCCCAAGGGAACGCAGTTTCTGTCCAGCCCTTACATTTAGAAAGTACAAAGGAAACCTGCAGGAGTCATTCTGAGACCATGCCTGAAACCTGGACACAGAACACGTGCTGGGGTCACTGCAGCAGCTTAGTGTCTCGGGCACAGTCACGCCACCAGGGTTACACAGGCAAATACACAGGCAGCCACGGGTTACCCACGGGCAACCGCACCATGAGGCCCACACGGTCAGTGAAGTACGACAGAACTGTGAGTGTGAGCGCAGGGAGAGCGCAGGGAGAGCACGCAGGGAGAGAGCGCACACAGGGAGAGAGCGCAGGGAGAGAGCATGCAGGGAGAGAGCGCACACAGGGAGAGAGCAGGGAGAGAGCGCACAGGGAGAGAGGAGGGAGAGAGCAGGGAGAGAGCAGGGAGAGAGCATGCAGGGAGAGAGCCGGGAGAGAGCCGGGAGAGAGCGCACACAGGGAGAGAGCAGGGAGAGAATGCGCAGGGAGAGAGGAGGGAGAGAGCACAGGGAGAGAGCGCAGGGAGAGAGCGCAGGGAGAGAGTGCACACGGGCAGAGAGCGCAGGCAGAGCGCAGGGAGAGAGCGCACACAGGGAGAGAGCAGGGAGAGAGCATGCAGGGAGACAGCGCACACGGGGAGAGAGCGCAGGGAGAGCGCAGGGAGAGAGCGTGCAGGGAGAGAGTGTGCAGGGAGAGCATGCAGGGAAAGAGCGCACGGGGAGAGAATGCGCAGGGAGAGAGCAGGGAGAGAACGTGCAGGGAGAGCGCAGGGAGAGAGCGTGCAGGGAGAGTGCACAGGGAGAGAGCACATAGGGAGAGAGCACACGGGGAGAGAGCATGCAGGGAAAGTGCAGGGAGAGAGCAGGGAGAGCGTGTGCAGGGAGAGCGTGTGCAGGGAGAGCGTGTGCAGGGAGAGTGCGCGCCGGGCTGCACAGGCAGCGGCCCGGGCTGCCAGTCTCCCCTTTCTGAAATAACAGGCACTAAGGGGAGAACAGAGCATGAGGGTCCGACCCCCCCAGCCTCCCTCTAAGGAGAAAGATAAAGCCATCCACACATCACCCACAGGCCCTTCCGTCCTCACAGGCCCACATCCCCCGGCAGGAGCTCAGGGGCTGCCGCGCTCGGCGCCTGCTCCCTCAGGGCCCGCTGCCGACTCCAGGGAAGGTGGCAGAGGGCGACGGCCGCCCCTCTTCCTGGCTGCGTGCTTCTTCCCTCTTCCACAGGCTCAGGGAGTCACGTGGGCCCTCTCCCATCTGCCTCTCTGTGCTCCTAGCCAGAGCTGATTTAAAGGGCCAGGCTGGCCAAGCGCGAGCTGTGCAGCCCAACCCGCAAGGTTGCTATGATGGGGG